>NW_027615145.1:0-77105 GCF_965212315.1 Lampetra planeri | reverse complement strand
TAGTGTAGTGTATGGTAGTAGTGTATAGTGTAGTGTATAGTAGTGTGGTGTATAGTGTATAGTAGTGTAGTGTATAGTGTGGTGTATAATGTAGTGTATAGTAGTGTAGTGTATAGTGTAGTGTATGGTAGTGTAGTGTATGGTAGTAGTGTATAGTGTAGTGTATAGTAGTGTTGTGTATAGTGTAGTGTATAGTGTAGTGCATAAAAGTGGAGTGTATAGTAGTGTAGTGTATAATGTAGTGTATAGTAGTGTAGTGTATAGTGTGGTGTATAATGTAGTGTATAGTAGTGTAGTGTATAGTGTGGTGTATAGTGTAGTGTATAGTGTAGTGTATAGTAGTATAGTATATAGTGTAGTGAATAGTAGTGTAGTACTGTATATAGTGTAGTATATAATGTAGTGTATAGTAGTGTGGTGTATAGTGTAGTGTATAGTGTAGTGCATAAAAGTGGAGTGTATAGTGTAGTATATAGTAGTGTAGTGTATAGTGTAGTGTATAGTAGTGTAGTGTATAGTGTGGTGTATAATGTAGTGTATAGTAGTGTAGTGTATAGTGTGGTGTATAATGTAGTGTATAGTAGTGTAGTGTATAGTGTGGTGTATAATGTAGTGTATAGTAGTGTGGTGTATAGTAGTGTAGTGTATAGTGTATAGTAGTGTAGTGTATAGTGTAGTATATAGTCTAGTAGGTACATAGCCAACCGATGCTAACCTTAGGTGTGGGGAACGTGCAAAAAACTCCGAGACGCTCATTGTTGTACAATGCAATTATAGGAATACAATGATGAGTACAGAATTAATTAAGTTGCAATGAGCCACCTACGTGATCGCTTCCCATGTCGCACCCCCAGTGGCAGCTGTCTCTGTGCGTCAATCTGCTGCCAGTAGCAGGGTGATGATACACTCCCTCACTCCCTCCTTCCATCCCTCCCCTCCATTCCCCTCCCCTCTCTCCCATCCCTCCCTCAATCCACTCCCTCTCTCCCCACTCCCCTCCCTCCACTCCCTCATTCCCTCTCTCTACCCCCTCGCTTCCTCTCCTCCCTCCCCTCCCTCAATCCACTCCCCTCCCTCTCTCCCCACTCCCCTCCCTCCCTCCCCTCCCTCCCTCCACTCCCCCCTTCCATCCTCCCTCCTCCCCTCCCTCCCTCCCTCCCCTCCCTCCCTCCCTCCCTCCCCTCCCCCCCCCTCCCTCCCCCCCCCGCTCCAGCGAGCTACACGGAGCGGGACATGCTGCTCCGCTGGAGGCTGGAGCAGGCGGTGGTGGTGGCGGACGGACTCAGCATCCCCCACTTCGAGCTGGACCGCAACATCACCCTGGAGGACTGCGCAGAGACCTACCGCACAGGTACCACGTGGGGCCTGTACATGTGTCACGTGGGGCCTGCACAGGTGTCACGTGGGGCCTGTACAGGAGTCACGTGGGGCCTGTACAGGAGTCACGTGGGGCCTGCACAGGTGTCACGTGGGGCCTGTACATGTGTCACGTGGGGCCTGTACATGTGTCACGTGGGGCCTATACAGGTGTCACTTGGGGCCTGCACAGGTACCACGTGGGGCCTGCACAGGTGTCACGTGGGGCCTGTACAGGTACCACGTGGGGCCTGTACATGTACCACGTGGTGCCTGCACAGGTGTCACGTGGGGCCTGCACAGGTGTCACGTGGGGCCTGTACAGGTGTCACGTGGGGCCTGTACAGGTGTCACGTGGGGCCTGTACATGTGTCACGTGGGGCCTGTACATGTGTCACGTGGGGCCTGTACAGGTACCACGTGGGGCCTGTACAGGTGTCACGTGGGGCCTGTACAGGTGTCACGTGGGGCCTGCACAGGTGTCACGTGGGGCCTGTACAAGTACCACGTGGGGCCTGTACAGGTGTCACGTGGGGCCTGTACAGGTACCACGTGGGGCCTGCACAGGTGTCACGTGGGGCCTGTACAGGTACCACGTGGGGCCTGTACAGGTGTCACGTGGGGCCTGTACAGGTACCACGTGGGCCCTGTACAGGTGTCACGTGGGGCCTGTACAAGTGTCACGTGGGGCCTGTACAGGTACCACGTGGGGCCTGTACATGTGTCACGTGGGGCCTGTACATGTACCACGTGGGGCCTGTACAGGTGTCACGTGGGGCCTGTACATGTGTCACGTGGGGCCTGCACAGGTGTCACGTGGGGCCTGTACAGGTGTCACGTGGGTGGCCAGCAGACGTTGACTATCTCGCCTGGTGCGCAGGAGGTCGTGGGTTCAATCCCAGACACTGAGAGATGTTGACTACCTCGCCTGGTACACAGGAGGTCGTGGGTTTGAGCCCGACCCGGACGATGCCTGCCGCTGCTGTATATTTGGAGTCTGTGTTTCTCTCTGCCACTCATCATCATCATCACGGTGGCTAGGAGATGTTAACTTCCTCACTTACACACCCACCCACCTATCCACTCACCCACCCCCTCACACACATACCCACTCACTCAATTATTCATCCACCCACCCACCTACTCACTCACCCTAAAACCCACCCACTCAATCACCCACCGACTCACCCACCCACTCACTCACCCACCCCCCCACCCACCCACCCACTCACTCACTCGCTCACCCACCCACCCACCCACTCACCCACCCACCCACCCACTCACCCACCCGCTCACTCACCCACCCACCACCCCACCCACCCACCCACTCAATCACCCACCCATCCACCTGCTCACCCACCCACCAACTCACCCACCAACCCGCTCACCCACTCCATCAACCACCCACACACCCACTCACCCACCCACTCACCCACACCCTACCCACCCACTCACTCACTCACTCACCCATCCACCCACTCACCCAACCATCCACCTACTCACCCACTCACCCACCCATCTACCCATTTACCCATCCACCCACTCATCCCGCTCACTCACCAACCCCCCCATCCACCCACCCACTCACCCACCCTCTCACCCACTCACCCACCAACCCCACTCACTCACTCACCCACTCGCTCACCCTTTCACTCAACCGCCCACACACCCACTCACCCACCCATCTACCCACTTACCCATCCACCCACTCACCCACCCACCCACTCACCCACCCACCCGCTCACTCACCAACCCCCCCATCCACCCGCTCACTCACCAACCCCCCCATCCACCCACCCACTCACCCACCCTCTCACCCACTCACCCACCAACCCCACTCACTCACTCACTCACCCACTCGCTTACCCTTTCACTCAACCACCCACACACCCACTCATCCGCCCACCCGCAGGCATGTTCCCGTGCCTGAAGGCGACGTTCACGCTGAGCAGGCAGATGGGCTACTACGTGACGCAGCTTTACGTGCCCAGTCTGCTGCTCGTCATGGTCTCGTGGCTCTCGTTCTGGATCAACAAGGAGCCGGCCCCGGCGCGTGTCGGCATCGGCACCAGCACCATCCTCAGCATGATCACCAAGAGCACGGGCTCGCGAGCCATGCTGCCCAAGGTGCGTGGTGGTGGTGGAGGTGGTGGTGGAGGTGGTGGTGGAGGTGGTGGTGGTGGAGGTGGTGGTGATGATGGTGGTGATGGTAGTGGTGGTGGTGGAGGTGGTGGAGGTGGAAGTGGTGGTGGTGGTGGTGGAAGTGGAAGTGGTGGTAGAGGTGGTGGTGGTGGAAGTGGTGGTGGTGGTGGAGGTGGTGGTGGTGGAAGTGGAAATGGTGGTAGAGGTGGTGGTGGTGGAGGTGGTGGTGGAGGTGGTGGTGATGGTGGTGGAGGTGGAAGTGGTGGAGGTGGAGGTGGTGGTGGTTGTGATGATGGTGGTGGTGATGGTGGTGGAGGTGGTGGTGTAAGTGGAGGTGGTGGTGATGGTGGTGGTGGTGATGGTGGTGATGGTGGTGGAGGTGGTGGAAGTAGTGGTGGTGAGGGTGGAGGTGGTGGAGGTGGAGGTGGTGATGGTGGTGGTGGTGATGGTGGTGGAGGTGGTGGTGTAAGTGGAGGTGGTGGTGATGGTGGTGGTGATGGTGGTGATGGTGGTGGAGGTGGTGGAAGTAGTGGTGGTGAAGGTGGAGGTGGTGGAGGTGGAGGTGGTGATGGTGGTGGAGGTGGAAGTGGTGGAGGTGGTGGTGGAAGTGGTGGAAGTGGTGGTGGTGGAGGTGGTGGAGGTGGTGGTGATGATGGTGGTGGTGATGGTGGTGGAGGTGGTGGTGGTGGAGGTGGTGGGCGTTGTGGAGGTGGTGGAAGTGGTGGTAGAGGTGGTGGAGGTGGTGGTGGAGGTGGTGGGCGTTGTGGAGGTGGTGGAAGTGGTGGTAGAGGTGGTGGTGGTGGTGGAGGTGGTGGTGTAAGTGGAGGTGGTGGTGGAGGTGGTGGTGTAAGTGGAGGTGATGGTGGTGGTGGAGGTGGAGGTGGTGGTGTAATTGGAGGTGGTGGTGGAGGTGGTGGTGTAATTGGAGGTGGTGGTGATGGTGGTGGTGGAGGTGGAGGAGGAGGTGGTGGTGGTGGAAGTGGAGGTGGTGGTGATGTCCGGCAAACACAACCCCCTACCTTCTCGCTGGTGCCTGACGACAACGCTGTGGTGGACAGTGCCATGGGGGAGAGGGTCAATTCCGATTGGCCTTGCCCTTCAGGGCATTTGTAGCCACCGCAGCGGCCAAATGGGGGCTGTAGATGGGTGCGAGTGGCAGGTTAACCCCACCACCTTAAATTGATCACCACAAATACTACGCCCAAAATATCTAATTAAGCTTGTGCCGGAAGCCCCGGAGGGACAGGCGTCTATGACGTCTCCTTGATGAACCCCATTTGGCGGAGCCAAGAGGCTTAATCTTCACCCTCGGGGCTCCTCCAGAAACAACAAAAAACAACTGCGGGTGGCCACGTGGAATGTTTGAATGCTCACTGCGGAGGAGAGGCTGCCACTCCTGGATCTCTGTGGTGTTCAGGAGGTCCGGTGGACCGGCTCTGGCTCCTGCCATCTTGAGAAGTGGACAGTCCTCTACTCGGGGCAGGAGACTGCCAAACAACAGGGAGTGTCTCTTCTTTTGAACAAAAGAATGAAAGGGGCGTGGGAGCGTGGCAGTGAGGTGTGGGAAGCTGTAAGCCCCAGGCTACTTTGGGCTCGCCTTCCCATCAACCAGAGGCGAGGAGTGGTGGTCGTGGTTGCTTATGCCCCTACCGAAGACGAACATCCGTGGAGGGATGCAGGCAAGGCTGATAAGTCAGATCCCTTCTATGATCTCCTGTCACATGTGCTGGCTAAAGTGGCCCCTCGGGATAGAGTCATCTTGTTGGGCGACTTCAATGCCCTAGCTGGTCATGATGCTGGAACCTGGTCTGGAGTGATTGGAAGGCATGGGCCAGATCAGCTCAATAACAACGGCAGGAGGCTTGTAATTACCAACACACTGTTCTGGCACACAACATCATGGATGCATGCCGGGTTCAAGCAAGAACATCTGCGGGACTACATAGTGATGGAACAGCGGATGCGGGCCCATGTCCTTGACACCAGGACCTACCGTAGAGCTGATCTGCCCACTGACCATCGACTAGTCATCTGTAAGATGCGCCTGCCACTCTTCCACTCCGGTGGTGGGTGTACACCCAGGGCCCCATTCAAACCCAAAGTGGCCTGGTCTCAGCTAGCTGATGAAAGTTGCAAGCAAGAATTTCATCATCGCTTGTGGCAGGGGTTGGCATCGTCCCCCACTCCTCCAGATGTCGAGGGTAAATGGGCGAGGTTTAGGACTGTGGCTCATGCAGCTGCAATGGCTGCTTTGGGTACACGGTCCAGACCTCCCCAGGGACCCTGGCTGACAGAGGAGATGTTCAGGCTGGCTGAGAAAAAGCGACAGGCCCACTCTCATCATCTACAGCATCCCACGTCGGAGAATGAGGAGGCTTACAGCAGCCTTAGCTCGGAGGTTCGGAGAGCCGTGAGGTGCTGCAAGAATGGGTGGTGGTCGCGGGTTGCTGAGGAGATGGAGTCTGCCACAATGGCCCACGATCACACATCGCTATTTAACTCCATCAAAAAAGTAACCTGTAGCGCTGCACCTATTATCATCATTAGGGGAAATAATGGTGATCCAATCTCTGACCCCCAGAAACAGGTTTGCAGATTTTCTGAGCATTTCTGTGAGGTCCTGGGGGAGGGGAAATCCCTCAGACTGGAAAACGTCATGGCACAAAGTGGAGATAACCCTGCTGAGGCTGCATTGTCTCAAATATTGGATGAAGAAGTCACCCCCTGTGAGTGGCTGGCTGAGTTGCCATATGTTGAGGAAGTACTGAAGGCGATCCAGAGTCTGAGACCAGGAAAGGCACCGGGCAGAGATGATCTCCCAATCGAAATGCTGAGGGAGGGTGGCGTTTGTGCACAGACTGCCCTATATGACCTCATAACAACAGCCTGGACCACTGGACGGGTTCCACAGGATTGGAAGGATGCCCTGGTGGTCCCCCTCTTTAAGAAGGGGGACCGCACAAATGTTAACAACTATAGGAGCATCTCACTCCTCAGTGTGCCAGGAAAGGTCCTGGCAAGGATTATTCAACATCGCCTTGCTAGGCACGCCGAGGAGAGGCTTGCAGAGCCCCAATGCGGTTTCAGGAAAGGGCGGTCCTGCACAGATGCCATATTTTCTGTCCGTCTGCTACAGCAGAGGTGTAGGGAATTCCAACCAGACCTACATCTCTGCTTTATTGACCTGGTCAAGGCCTATGATACCATCAATAGGCCTGGGCTCTGGGTTATTTTTCGTACTTTAGAAGTACCTGACCCTCTGCTCACCATCATTAAGGAGTCGGAGCCATTCCCTGTTCACCTTGGAGTGCGACAGGGATGTCCTCTGGCTCCCACTTTATTTAACATCCATTTCGACCACGTAGTTAGTGAAGCCTCCGATGGCTGTACCGGAGAAATTTCTATCTGGTACAAATACAATGGGAGGCCGATCGATGCCCGGATGCGGTCAAGGGATGGCTCCGTTTTGGTCAACCACATTATGTATGCCGATGATCTGGTAATTGCTGCTCACTCAGAAGAAGAGTTGGAGGCGCTGCTGCTGAACCTGGAGCTTGCCACCAAGAGGTGGGGCCTTACCATCAGCCCCACCAAAACTAAGCACCTGCCTGGGTATTTTGTAGGTGCTTAGTTTTTGTGGGGCTGATGATATTTTGTACCATCGGACACTCTACCCCCACAACTCCCAATTGGTGATGGGGCAATTGTGGAGAGAGTGGAGAGTTCCCCATACCTGATCATTGTGCTCATGACCAGCTCCGGTTTGACAGCAGAGTTCTCACTCCGAATTAGTCAAGCAGCATTATCTTTTCATCGGTTGCGTAACGCTGTGTTGAAGCTACCTGGTCTGTTGCTCCTCGCAAAGCTTCAGGTCTTCTCGGCCACAGTCATTCCATCCCTTCTCTACACTTGCGAAACGTGGACCCCCTAATGGAACATCTTTGCAGGTTAGAAACATTAGGCTGGCCTGCCTACGATCCATCCTGGGTTTAACCAAGCTGGATTGTGTGAGGAGCTCACAAATCCTTGAAAGATCTGGACAAAGTATCATCGGTGAGCTCCTTCAGCAGGCAAGGCTGCGTTGGCTGGGTCATGTAGCCCGTATGCCCAGCCACCGCATGCCTAAACAGCTTTTGTTCGGCTGGATCGAGGGGGCTAAACGGCCGCGGCATGGGCTACAGAAGAGATGGAGTGATGTGGTACAGGGGGATGTGGAGCTGAGTGGACTTGCCGATGACTGGTACCAGCGGTGTCAAGATCGGCCTCTGTGGAGGAGGAGGCTCGTGAAGGACGCTACTGGGCAGTTGGAGGCAGTCGCCCTCCAAATTTCGCTGGTAATTACATCCAGCATCATCGTGTCGATTGTGGCCTGCTGACGTGAGTGCAGGCAAGGCTGATAAACTGCAGTTACCCTTTATCGCCAGCAGCCGGCGCTATGCCACTACACTCGTAACTATTTGGCGTTTTGTCTACGTGACAAATCCCTTACTAATTGGCTGCGTCGGGTGGTGGAGGGTTGCCACGCAACATTTATGCTTACGCGATCTGACCCAGAAAACCTTTCTTACGAATACTAAAAATCGTACTCTTAGGTTTTTTCGGTAAAGTCATGTAGGTAAAAAAAAAATCTAAATTAATAAAAGTAAAATAAAATAAAAATCACGACGTTTCGGAGGCAACACAAACTTCTGAAACGTCGTGATTTTTATTTTATTTTACTTTTATTAATTTAGATTTTTTTTTACCTCCGTGACCTTACCGAAAAAACCTAAGAATATGAATACTTGCAGTCCCGAAAGCTTCAAATCTAGAACAAAAAATCGTTTAGTTTCGGTGATGCGAAGGCTACAGGGCGGGGGGAGGTGGGGGGGGGGGGTAAGGAAGGGGGTGGGGGGGTGTTGGGAGTGGTGGATACCGTTTCTTCCTTGGCGTGAAGGTGACGTACACGACCGCGATGGACGTGTGGATGGACACGTGCCTCATCTTTCTCATCGCCGTGCTGGTGGAGTACGCGCTGGTCCAGGCCACGGCACGCAGGTTCAGGGACCCCAAGGTCATCAAGAACAGCAAGGTGACATCTGGGGCCGGGGGGAGGTGGGGGGGTGGGGCATGGGGGGGTGCGGGGAACTCGTTCGTTCGTTCGTTCGTTCGGTCGTCCAAACCGAGAAGCGGATTTCTTTTTTTTACGAAAGTGAACCTTCTGAAGGTACCGGATCCTCACGTCTCATGGCGCTGGATGCCGGCTCTCCGGCACGACGGACAAGTGTGGCCGGGGGGGGGAGGGGGGGGGGCGGTGGTGCGATGGTGTCCCGGGCATTCATTGGCGGCCCTCTCGCCACCCCTATGAAGAACGCTCCCTTCACCCTGTTCAGTATCTGGGTGGCGGCGGGGTGACGTTCTGAATGTGGCCACGTCGGCCATCCGGCGTAAGCCACCGGCTCTGTCAGGACATTGTTGAAATGCCAGTAGGCCGTACTATCATTGGGTTGTTCCCCACAGCGCAAGACCCAGTAGAATCAGGCTCTATCAGGACATTGTTGAAATGCCGGCAGGCCGTACTACCACTGGATTGTTCCCCACAGTGCAAGGCCCGGTAGAATCAGGCTCTGTCAGAACATTGTTGAAATGCCGGTAGGCCGTACTACCACTGGGTTGTTACCCACAGTGCAAGGCCCGGTAGAATCAGGCTTTGTCAGGACATTGTTGAAATGCCGGTAGGCCGTGCTACTGCTGGGTTGTTACCCACAGTGCAAGGCCCGGTAGAATCAGGCTCTGTCAGAACATTGTTGAAATGCCGGTAGGCTGTGCTACCGCTGAGTTGTTCCCCGCAGCGCAAGGCCCGGTAGAATCAGGCTCTGTCAGGGAATTGTTGAAATGCCGGTAGGCCGTACTACCACTGGATTGTTCCCCACAGTGCAAGGCCCGGTAGAATCAGGCTTTGTCAGGACATTGTTGGAATGCCGGTAGGCCGTGCTACTGCTGGGTTGTTACCCGCAGCGCAAGGCCCGGTAGAATCAGGCTCTGTCAGAACATTGTTGAAATGCCGGTAGGCTGTGCTACCGCTGAGTTGTTCCCCGCAGCGCAAGGCCCAGTAGAATCAGGCTCTGTCAGGGAATTGTTGAAATGCCGGTAGGCCGTACTACCACTGGATTGTTCCCCACAGTGCAAGGCCCGGTAGAATCAGGCTCTGTCAGGACATTGTTGAAATGCCGGTAGGCTGTGCTACCGCTGAGTTGTTCCCCGCAGCGCAAGGCCCGGTAGAATCAGGCTCTGTCAGAACATTGTTGAAATGCCGGTAGGCCGTACTACCACTGGGTTGTTACCCACAGTGCAAGGCCCGGTAGAATCAGGCTCTGTCAGAACATTGTTGAAATGCCGGTAGGCTGTGCTACCGCTGAGTTGTTCCCCGCAGCGCAAGGCCCGGTAGAATCAGGCTCTGTCAGGGAATTGTTGAAATGCCGGTAGGCCGTACTACCACTGGATTGTTCCCCGCAGTGCAAGGCCCGGTAGAATCAGGCTTTGTCAGGATATTGTTGAAATGCCGGTAGGCCGTGCTACTGCTGAGTTGTTCCCCGCAGCGCAAGGCCCGGTAGAATCAGGCTCTGTCAGGGAATTGTTGAAATGCCGGTAGGCGTACTACCACTGGATTGTTCCCCACAGTGCAAGGCCCGGTAGAATCAGGCTTTGTCAGGGAATTGTTGAAATGCCGGTAGGCCGTGCTACTGCTGAGTTGTTCCCCGCAGCGCAAGGCCCGGTAGAATCAGGCTCTGTCAGGGAATTGTTGAAATGCCGGTAGGCCGTACTACCACTGGATTGTTCCCCACAGTGCAAGGCCCGGTAGAATCAGGCTTTGTCAGGACATTGTTGAAATGCCGGTAGGCTGTGCTACCGCTGAGTTGTTCCCCACAGCGCAAGGCCCGGTAGAATCAGGCTCTGTCAGAACATTGTTGAAATGCCGGTAGGCCGTACTACCACTGGATTGTTCCCCACAGTGCAAGGCCCGGTAGAATCAGGCTTTGTCAGGACATTGTTGAAATGCCGGTAGGCCGTGCTACTGCTGGGTTGTTACCCGCAGCGCAAGGTCCGGTAGAATCAGGCCGTGATCCGTTAGTGGTGCAGCCCTTTGATTTTAAGGCCCACCCCACGTATCGATTTGAAGTGCCTCATAGATGTTATGCACGGGGTGTCATTAAAAAAACTTTAAAATGTAAGA
Organism: Lampetra planeri; assembly: GCF_965212315.1. Taxonomy (NCBI): domain Eukaryota; kingdom Metazoa; phylum Chordata; class Hyperoartia; order Petromyzontiformes; family Petromyzontidae; genus Lampetra; species Lampetra planeri. The sequence continues at coordinate 66,394 of NW_027615145.1, read as the reverse complement.
TTGCGTTTTTTTTCGTTTGACAGAGCGTTAAACAGCAGATACAATTCAAGCGAGAACCACTGGGTTCTGTCTTTGATTCTTTTAAAGATATTTCGGATTCAAGCGGGTTTGAACGAATACAATCCGCATTTTATGACGTTCAAATCTGACTAATTCGAAAAAGGTAAAGGATAGGAGAGCTCCCCTCCATAGACTATGAAGTTGATTAGATTTTTGTTCTTTCTAATAAAAAAACGGAACAGAATCTTTAAACTCGGCGGTTTCCGATGGTAGTACGTCTTCAAATATAAGAAGTTGAATCAAGTCGTCAACGCATTTTTTGGGGGGAAAAATACACATTTTTGGAGTAGCTGTTGGTGTCTGACCGTAGATCAAAAAAGTGTAACAAACAAACAAGCATAACCCGTAAAAACAAAGTTTTTCACTATAACTCCTTTATATGCGTGGCGGCTAGAGTCCTCTCGTCTTCTGGCTTGAGATGGCTGCCACCTATGGGTCAGATGATTGCATTGCACCATTAAGCAGTTGGTAATGAAACATAATATTTTTGTTCTAAAAAGTGTAAAATTTTTGGAAAAATTTTTCACGAACATTAATTGTCACGCACAACGAGTCTATGTGCAAAATGTCAGCTCGATTGGATTACGGGAAGTGGGTTAAAAAACGACCGAAAGATTTGCACGGTCGTAAGCAAGCAAGCGAACTTAATATAAAGGATTAAAAAATCGCATCAGGTTCATGAATTCGATTTATTGAAAACTTTGCCGGGCGAAGACAGCCTTTAATGATCCGGTGACCAAAAATGAACACAACATCACAAATAACCCCCAAAAAAACAGCGAGAGAAGCCCCTTCGCCCGATAGAAACGAGAGAAGCGAAAAGACCGAGAGAGAGAAAGAAAAGAAACACACGAGCTGGGAAATTTGAAATTTTCACGATTTTCGCTCCGAAAAAACCGTGACCATCCTTCCCCCACCCTCCTCCTCCTCCTGCTGCTGCTGACCCCACCCCCGTGGCCGCAGGAGTCTTTGTCCGACCTTGAGGAGCGCTACCTCCGGCAGGCGGTGATGGTGGACGTGAAGGCGCGTTTCGTGTTCCCCGCGGCGTTCCTCGCCTTCAACGCCGTCTACTGGGTCACCTGCGTGGTGGGACTCAAGTTCCTGCAGTGAAGACGCGGCACAGGAGACCACAGAGACACCGCGACCACAATCACAGAGACACCGCGACCACAACCACAGAGACACCGCGACCACAACCACAGAGACACCGCGACCACAGAGACACCGCGACCACAACCACAGAGACACCGCGACCACAACCACAGAGACACCGCAACCACAGAGACACCGCGACCACAACCACAGAGACACCGCGACCACAACCACAGAGACACCGCGACCACAACCACAGAGACACCGCGACTACAACCACAGAGACACCGCAACCACAATCACAGAGACACCGCGACCACAACCACAGAGACACCGCGACCACAACCACAGAGACACCGCGACTACAACCACAGAGACACCGCGACCACAATCACAGAGACACCGCAACCACAATCACAGAGACACCGCGACCACAACCACAGAGACACCGCGACCACAATCACAGAGACACCGCGACCACAACCACAGAGACACCGCGACCACAATCACAGAGACACCGCGACTACAACCACAGAGACACCGCAACCACAATCACAGAGACACCGCAACCACAATCACAGAGACACCGCGACCACAACCACAGAGACACCGCGACCACAACCACAGAGACACCGCGACTACAACCACAGAGACACCGCGACCACAACCAGAGAGACACCGCGACTACAACCACAGAGACACCGCAACCACAATCACAGAGACACCGCAACCACAATCACAGAGACACCGCGACCACAACCACAGAGACACCGCGACCACAACCACAGAGACACCGCGACCACAACCACAGAGACACCGCGACCACAACCACAGAGACACCACAACCACAATCACAGAGACACCGCGAACACAGAGACACTGCGACCACAACCACAGAGACACCGCGACCACAACCACAGAGACACCGCGACCACAACCACAGAGACACCGCGACCACAACCACAGAGACACCGCGACCACAACCACAGAGACACCGCGACCACAGAGACACCGCGACCACAACCACAGAGACACCGCGACCACAACCACAGAGACACCGCAACCACAACCACAGAGACACCGCGACCACAACCACAGAGACACCGCGACCACAATCACAGAGACACCGCGACTACAACCACAGAGACACCGCAACCACAATCACAGAGACACCGCGACCACAACCACAGAGACACCGCGACCACAATCACAGAGACACCGCGACCACAATCACAGAGACACCGCGACCACAATCACAGAGACACCGCGACCACAACCACAGAGACACCGCAACCACAATCACAGAGACACCGCGACCACAATCACAGAGACACCGCGACCACAACCACAGAGACACCGCGACCACAACCACAGAGACACCGCGACTACAACCACAGAGACACCGCGACCACAACCACAGAGACACCGCGACCACAACCACAGAGACACCGCGACCACAACCACAGAGACACCGCGACCACAACCACAGAGACACCGCGACCACAACCACAGAGACACCACAACCACAGAGACACCGCGACCACAACCACAGAGACACCGCGACCACAATCACAGAGACACCGCGACCACAATCACAGAGACACCGCGACCACAATCACAGAGACACCACAACCACAGAGACACCGCGACCACAGAGACACCGCGACCACAGAGACACCGCGACCACAACCACAGAGACACCGCGACCACAGAGACACCGCAACCACAGAGACACCGCGACCACAACCACAGAGACACCGCGACCACAACCACAGAGACACCGCAACCACAGAGACACCGCGACCACAACCACAGAGACACCGCGACCACAATCACAGAGACACCGCAACCACAGAGACACCGCGACCACAACCACAGAGACACCGCGACCACAACCACAGAGACACCGCAACCACAGAGACACCGCGACCACAACCACAGAGACACCGCGACCACAACCACAGAGACACCGCAACCACAGAGACACCACGACCACAACCACAGAGACACCGCGACCACAACCACAGAGACACCGCAACCACAGAGACACCGCAACCACAATCACAGAGACACCGCAACCACAGAGACACCGCGACCACAACCACAGAGACACCGCGACCACAATCACAGAGACACCGCGACCACAATCACAGAGACACCGCGACCACAATCACAGAGACACCGCGACCACAGAGACACCGCGACCACAACCACAGAGACACCGCGACCACAATCACAGAGACACCGCGACCACAACCACAGAGACACCGCGACCACAGAGACACCGCGACCACAACCACAGAGACACCGCGACCACAACCACAGAGACACCGCGACCACAACCACAGAGACACCGCGACCACAACCACAGAGACACCGCGACCACAATCACAGAGACACCGCGACCACAACCACAGAGACACCGCGACCACAATCACAGAGACACCGTGACCACAGAGACACCGCGACCACAACCACAGAGACACCGCGACCACAATCACAGAGACACTGCGACCACAGAGACACCGCGACCACAACCACAGAGACACCGCGACCACAGAGACACCGCGACCACAATCACAGAGACACCGCGACCACAACCACAGAGACACCACGACCACAGAGACACCGCGACCACAATCACAGAGACACCGCGACCACAACCACAGAGACACCGCGACCACAGAGACACCGCGACCACAACCACAGAGACACCGCGACCACAATCACAGAGACACCGCGACCACAGAGACACCGCGACCACAACCACAGAGACACCGCGACCACAACCACAGAGACACCGCGACCACAGAGACACCGCGACCACAACCACAGAGACACCGCGACCACAACCACAGAGACACCGCGACCACAGAGACACCGCGACCACAACCACAGAGACACCGCGACCACAACCACAGAGACACCGCGACCACAGAGACACCGCGACCACAACCACAGAGACACCGCGACCACAATCACAGAGACACCGCGACCACAATCACAGAGACACCGCGACCACAGAGACACCGCGACCACAACCACAGAGACACCGCGACCACAACCACAGAGACACCGCGACCACAGAGACACCGCGACCACAACCACAGAGACACCGCGACCACAACCACAGAGACACCGCGACCACAATCACAGAGACACCACAATCACAGAGACACCGCGACCACAACCACAGAGACACTGCGACCACAGAGACACCGCGACCACAACCACAGAGACACCGCGACCACAACCACAGAGACACCGCGACCACAACCACAGAGACACCGCAACCACAGAGACACCGCGACCACAATCACAGAGACACCGCGACCACAACCACAGAGACACCACAACCACAGAGACACCGCGACCACAACCACAGAGACACCGCGACCACAACCACAGAGACACCGCGACCACAACCACAGAGACACCGCGACCACAATCACAGAGACACCACAACCACAGAGACACCGTGACCACAGAGACACCGCGACCACAACCACAGAGACACCGTGACCACAGAGACACCGCGACCACAGAGACACCGCGACCACAGAGACACCGTGACCACAGAGACACCGCGACCACAATCACAGAGACACCACAACCACAGAGACACCACAACCACAGAGACACCGTGACCACAGAGACACCGCGACCACAACCACAGAGACACCACAACCACAGAGACACCACAACCACAACCACAGAGACACCGCGACCACAGAAACACCACAACCACAGAGACACCGCGACCACAACCACAGAGACACCACAACCACAGAGACACCACAACCACAACCACAGAGACACCGCGACCACAGAGACACCGCGACCACAACCACACAGACACCACAACCACTACCACAACACAACCACACAGACCACAACCACAACCACACAGACACCACAACCACTACCACAACACAACCACACAGACCACAACCACAACCACACAGACACCACAACCACTACCACAACACAACCACACAGACACCACAACCACTTCCACAACCACAACCACACAGACACCACAACCACTACCACAACCACACAGACACCACAACCACTACCACAACACACCACAACCACAACCACACAGACACCACAACCACTACCGACATGACTGACCAATGCATCAACATGCGCTCGTCGATGCCCCGACTTTTTCTCTCGCGTTTTATCCGCCCGGCTCTCCGCTCGTTGTTGTGAGCGTAACTCCTCCTGCTGGTGTTGGCGGGCTACTGCGTCCAACTGGCCAGTAGCCTCAAGGTGCACCTAGCCTGGCACTGCCCAGTAGCGTTCTACACGAGCCTCCTCCTCCTCCGCAGAGTTAATCTCTGCTCTAGCTTGTGCCACTCACCTATTGACCACTCACACAATGACTCACTCACTCACCCACTCACTCACTAACTCACCCACTCACCCACTCACTCACTAACTCACCCTCTCTCTCACTCACTCACCCACTCACTCACCCACTCACTCACCCACTCACTCACCCACTCACGCACCCACTCACCACTCACTCACTTACTCATCCATCAGCTCCATTTCTTCTCTAGCCCGTGCCACTCACTCACTCACCCACTCACCCACTCACCACTAACTCACTCACTAACTCACTCACTCACTCACCCATCAGCTCCATTTCTTCTCTAGCCCGTGCCACTCACTCACCCACTCATCCATCAGCTCCATTTCTTCTCTAGCCCGTGCCACTCACCCACTCACTCACTCACCCACTCACTCACTCACTCACCACTCACTCACTCACTAACTCACCCACTCACCCACTCACTCACTAACTCACCCACTCACCACTCACTCACCCACTCACTCACCCACTCACCACTCACTCACTCTCTCACTCACTCACCACTCATCCATCAGCTCCATCTCTTCTCTAGCCCGTGCCACCCACTCACTCATCCACTCACCCACTCACCCACTCACTCACTCACTCACCCACTCACCCACTCACTCACTCACCCACTCACCCACTCACGCACCCACTCACCACTCACTCACTTACTCATCCATCAGCTCCATTTCTTCTCTAGCCCGTGCCACTCACTCACTCACCCACTCACCCACTCACCCACTCACCACTAACTCACTCACTAACTCACTCACTTACTCACCCATCAGCTCCATTTCTTCTCTAGCCCGTGCCACTCACTCACCCACTCATCCATCAGCTCCATCACTTCTCTAGCCCGTGCCACTCACCCACTCACTCACTCACCCACTCACTCACCCACTCACTCACTCACCACTCACTCACCCACTCACCCACTCACCACTCACTCACTCACTCACCCATCAGCTCCATCTCTTCTCTATCCCGTGCTACTCACTCACTCACCCACCCACTCACCCATCAGCTCCACCTCTTCTGCAGCTCGTGCCGCGCCCGTTTAGCCCTCTCCAGCTAAACAGCAGCTGTTTGACCATGCGGTGACTGGACATGCGGGCTAAACGACCCAGCCAATGCATCACTTGCCCGCCTGCCGGAGGAGCTCACCAATGGGACTGTCTCTCGCTCACACGGTCACCCGCTCACTCACCCGCTCACCCATTCAGTCACACAGTGGCTGTGCATGCAATTATAGCTGAACGAAGTGGCTTATCGCGTGGAAATGCTTAACAGTAGCCCAATACGATTAAAGTGTGATGTTGATTTTGAACATGGAGGTGGAAAACCCGGAGGAGAGTTCAAGTTCATTTATTAGGTACAGCCATGTGAGCCATTCTGCTCTTGAATCACCCACTCATCCACTCACTCACCCACTCACCACTCACTCACCACTCACTCACCCACTCACCCACTCACTCACCCAATCACCACTCACTCACCCACTCACTCACTCACCCACTCACTCACTCACTCACCCACTCACTCACGCACTCACCCACTCACTCACTCACCATCTCACCACTCACTCACCCACTCACTCACCCAATCACCACTCACTCACCCACTCACTCACTCACTCACCCACTCACCACTCACTCACTCACCCACTCACTCACTCACCCACTCACTCACTCACTCACCCACTCACCACTCACTCACTCACTCACCCACTCACTCGCTCACCATCTCACCACTCACTCATTCGCTCACTCACCCACTCACTCACCCACTCACTCACCAACTCAACCACTCACTCACTCACCCACTCACCACTCACTCACTCACCCACTCACTCACTCACCCACTCACTCAGAGAGAAAGACGCAGAATCCAAATATACAGCAGCAAGCTTTGTAAGGGTCAGGATAAAACCCACGACCTCCTGTGTACCAGGCGAGGTAGTCAACATCTCCTGGCCACCGTGATGATGATGAGAGAGAGAGACACGCAAACTCCAAATATACAGGAGGTATCGTCAGGGTCACGGGATCGAATCCAAGACCTCCTGCATACCAGGCGAGGTAGTCAGCATCTAGCTACCATGATGATGATGAGAGACAGAGACACGCAGACTCCAAATATACAGCAGCAGACGAGGCAGTCAACATCTCTCAGTGTCTGGGATTGAACCCACGACCTCCTGCATACCAGGCGAGGTAGTCAACATCTCTCAGGGTATGGGATTGAACCCACGACCTCCTACGTACCAGGCGAGGTAGTCAACATCTCTCAGGGTCTGGGATTGAACCCACGACCTCCTGCGTACCAGGCGAGGTAGTCAACATCTCTCAGGGTCTGGGATAGAACCCACGACCTCCTATGTACCAGGCGAGGTAGTCAACATCTCTCAGGGTCTGGGATTGAACCCACGACCTCCTGCGTACCAGGCGAGGTAGTCAACATCTCTCAGGGTCTGGGATAGAACCCACGACCTCCTGCGTACCAGGCGAGGTAGTCAACATCTCTCAGGGTCTGGGATTGAACCCACGACCTCCTGCGTACCAGGCGAGGTAGTCAACATCTCTCAGGGTCTGGGATAGAACCCACGACCTCCTGTACACCAGGCGAGGTAGTCAACATCTCTCAGGGTCTGAGATTGAACCCACGACCTCCTGTGCACCAGGCGAGGTAGTCAACATCTCTCAGGGTCTGGGATAGAACCCACGACCTCCTGCGTACCAGGCGAGGTAGTCAACATCTCTCAGGGTCTGGGATTGAACCCACGACCTCCTGCGTACCAGGCGAGGTAGTCAACATCTCTCAGGGTCTGGGATAGAACCCACGACCTCCTGCGTACCAGGCGAGGTAGTCAACATCTCTCAGGGTCTGGGATTGATCTTACGACCTCCTGCGTACCAGGCGAGGTAGTCAACATCTCTCAGGGTCTGGGATTGAACCCACGACCTCCTGTGTACCAGGCGAGGTAGTCAACATCTCTCAGGGTCTGAGATTGATCTTACGACCTCCTGTGTACCAGGCGAGGTAGCCAACATCTCTCAGGGTCTGGGATTGAACCCACGACCTCCTGTGTACCAGGCGAGGTAGTCAACATCTCTCAGGGTCTGGGATTGATCTTACGACCTCCTGCGTACCAGGCGAGGTAGTCAACATCTCTCAGGGTCTGGGATTGAACCCACGACCTCCTGTGTACCATGCGAGGTAGTCAACATCTCTCAGGGTCTGGGATTGATCTTACGACCTCCTGTGTACCAGGCGAGGTAGTCAACATCTCTCAGGGTCTGGGATTGAACCCACGACCTCCTGCGTACCAGGCGAGGTAGTCAACATCTCTCAGGGTCTGGGATTGAACCCACGACCCCCTGTGTACCAGGCGATGTAGTCAACATCTCTCAGGGTCTGGGATAGAACCCACGACCTCCTGCGCACCAGGCGAATTAGTCAACATCTCTCAGGGTCTGGGATTGAACCCACGACCTCCTGCGTACCAGGCGAGGTAGTCAACATCTCTCAGTGTCTGGGATAGAACCCACGACCTCCTGTGTACCAGGCGAGGTAGTCAACATCTCTCAGTGTCTGGGATTGAACCCACGACCTCCTGCGTACCAGGCGAGGTAGTCAACATCTCTCAGGGTCTGGGATTGAACCCACGACCTCCTGTGTACCAGGCGAGGTAGTCAACATATCGCAGTGTCTGGGATTGAACCCACGACCTCCTGCGTACCAGGCGAGGTAGTCAACATCTCTCAGGGTCTGGGATTGATCTTACGACCTCCTGCGTACCAGGCGAGGTAGTCAACATCTCTCAGGGTCTGGGATAGAACCCACGACCTCCTGCGTACCAGGCGAGGTAGTCAACATCTCTCAGTGTCTAGGATTGAACCCACGACCTCCTGTGCACCAGGCGAGGTAGTCAACATCTCTCAGGGTCTGGGATTGAACCCACGACCTCCTGTGCACCAGGCGAGGTAGTCAACATCTCTCAGTGTCTGGGATTGAACCCACGACCCCCTGTGTACCAGGCGATGTAGTCAACATCTCTCAGGGTCTGGGATTGAACCCACGACCTCCTGCGTACCAGGCGAGGTAGTCAACATCTCTCAGGGTCTGGGATAGAACCCACGACCTCCTGCGCACCAGGCGAGGTAGTCAACATCTCTCAGTGTCTGGGATTGAACCCACGACCTCCTGTGTACCAGGCGATGTAGTCAACATCTCTCAGGGTCTGGGATAGAACCCACGACCTCCTGCGCACCAGGCGAGGTAGTCAACATCTCTCAGGGTCTGGGATAGAACCCACGACCTCCTGTGTACCAGGCGATGTAGTCAACATCTCTCAGGGTCTGGGATAGAACCCACGACCTCCTGTGTACCAGGCGAGGTAGTCAACATCTCATAGCCCACCTGTGGCACCCGTACACACACAGGACCAGCAGACACCAGCTCATAGGGGTCACACGCACGGATCGTTGTGCCAGGATGGCTCTGATTGCAATGCGGGAGGTCGCGTTCCATTCCGCGGTGTTTTTCTCCGCTTTTCACTCCGACGGCATCAACAAGAACAACAACATCAATGTCATCATCATCATCATCATCCTGAACGACATCATCGTGGAGTGCAGTCGCTGTGAGACGGTTATACAACGAAGGTCACCCCGATCGAGCGTCTACAGACTGTTTGTTGCACACGTGTGTGTGTGTGTGTATGTGCCGGTTGGAAACATTTAGGCTGGCCTGCCTACGATCCATCCTGGGTTTAACCTGCAGGCTGGATTGTGTGAGGAGCTCACAATTCCTTGAAACATCTGGTCAAAGTCCCATCGGTGAGCTCCTCCGGCAGGCAAGGCTGCGTTGGCTGGGTCATGTAGCCCGCATGCCCAGCCACCGCATGCCTGAACAGCTTTTGTTCGGCCGGATCGAGGGGGCTAAACGGGCGCGGCACGGGCTGGAGAAGAGATGGAGTGATGTGGTACAGGAGGACGTGGAGCTGAGTGGACTTGCCGATGACTGGTACCAGCGGTGTCAAGATCGGCCTCAGTGGAGGAGGCTCGTGAAGGACGCTACTGGGCATTTGGAGGCAGTCGCCCTCCAACAACAACGGAGGGCGGAGGAGCGACGCTCACAACAACGAGCGAAGCGCCGGGTGGCTAAAGCACAGCAAGTTGGTACAGTAGAGGGCACAGGTGGTGCATCAGCCAGTCATCTCGGTCATCTCGGTCAGTCGACCCGTGGCACCTGCTGGGTCTGCCCCGTGACCTCCTGCCAGCGGGCGTTCGACACTTCATGTGGCCTCTAGGTGCACTTGGCCTGGCACAAGCGTCGTGGTGACGTCACCGCCACTTAGTGGCGAATGGCGGTTGTTGTTGTTGTGTTTGGGGAGCGGTGGTGCAGCGGTTAGCGCCACGCTGCGCTATGAACCTGGCACCCGGGTTCGATTCCCGCTCACGGCCAACACCGGTGACGATTATCTGAACCGGTCCTGGGCCTCCCATAGGTCGACTCAGCCTCAAATGAGTACCTGGTGCGGTGTGTAAACATCGCCGCTGGGGAGACAAAGGCGGTCGGGCGTGGTGCTGGCCACCTACCCCCTCGTGTGCCGTTCCGGCCTTCATAGGTGCTCGCTAACAGCACTTGCCCCTACAGTCTGTTAAGGCTACACGGGGGGTCTTTGTGTATGTGTGTACGTGTGTGTGTATGTATGTGTGTACGTGTGTGTGGGTGTGTATGTGTGTGTGTATGTGTGTACGTATGTGTGTGTATGTGTGTGTGGGTTTTTCTATGTGTGTGTGTGTACGTGTGTGTGTGTTTGTGTGTGTATGTGTGTACGTGTGTGTGGTTGTGTGTATGTGTGTGTATATGTGTGGGTGTGTGTATGTGTGTGTGGTTGTGTGTATGTGTGTGTATATGTGTGGGTGTGTGTACGTGTGTGTGGTTGTGTGTATGTGTGTGTATATGTGTGGGTGTGTGTATGTGTGTGTGTGTGTACGTGCGTATTTGTGTGGGTGTATGTGTGTACGTGTGTGTGGGTGTGTGTATGTGTGTGTATATGTGTGGGTGTGTGTACGTGTGTGTGTACGTGTGTGTGTACGTGTGTGTGTGTGTGTTTGTGTGTGGTTGTGTGTATGTGTGTACGTGTGTGTGTGTATGTGTGTGTATGTGTGTATGTGTGTGTATATGTGTGGGTGTGTGTGGTTGTGTGTATGTGTGCGTGTGTGTGTGTGTGTGTTTGTGTGTGGTTGTGTGTATGTGTGTACGTGTGTGTGTGTATGTGTGTGTATGTGTGTATGTGTGTGTATATGTGTGGGTGTATGTGTGTGTGTATGTGTACGTGTGTGTATGTGTGTACGTGTATGTGTGTACGTGTGTGTGGGTGTGTGTACGTGTGTGTGTGTGTGTTTGTGTGTACGTGTGTGTGTGGTTGTGTGTATGTGTGCGTGTGTACGTGCGTATTTGTGTGGGTGTATGTGTGTGTATGTGTGTGTATGTATGTGTGTGTATGTGTGTGTATGTGTGTATTTGTGTGTATGTGTGTATTTGTGTGGGTGTATGTGTGTGTATGTGTGTATGTGTGTATATGTGTGTGTATATGTGTGTGTATGTGTGTGTGTGTATTTGTGTGGGTGTATGTGTGTGTTTGTGTGTATGTGTGTGTATATGTGTGGGTGTGTGTGTGTGTGTGTGTGTTTGTGTGTATGTGTATGTGTGTGTATGTGTGTACGTGTGTGTGTATGTGTGTATGTGTGTGTATATGTGTGGGTGTGTGTGTATGTGTGTGTGTGTGTATGTGTGTGTATATGTGTGTGTGTGTGTGTATGTGTGTGTGTGTATTTGTGTGGGTGTATGTGTGTACGTGTGTGTGTGCGTGTGTGTGTGTATGTGTGTGTATATGTGTGGGTGTGTGTATATGTGTGTGTGTGTGTATGCGTGTGTATGTGTGTGTGTGTATATGTGTGTGTGTGTGTATATGTGTGTGTGTGTATTTGTGTGTATGTGTGTGTGTGCGTGTGTCTGTAGTAGGAACGGAAGTTTAGCGGTGAGCACTACGCCGCACCACTACGAACCTGGCGTCCCCGAGTTCGATTCCCGTTCACCGCCACCACCAGCCGATGATTACACTGGTCAACGCACTTTTTCTGGCATAAGGTAATGTAATTTTGGGGTGCTGATTCCAAATCTGGCATCAGTTTTCGTCTATCGCATCAGGTTTTTGAGATATCGAATATTGCATTTTCAATAAAAACTGCGGAAGAAAAATATTAAATAAATGTGGATATCTACATAAAAATTACATTATAAACACACTATCCTAAAAATACAGCACCGTATTTTAACACTAAAGCAGTCACTGACTCGCAACAACTTGCAATCATAAGCGACAGAGTTAATTTCTGGTAAAATCAATGAAAATGGGGTATACCGATAGCATAAAAATGAGATGTGATAGAGCAAATCTGAGATCAGATTTGGAATCAGCACCCTAAAATTAGTCTAAAACAGCTGCAAAAGTCCAGCCCAGAATTTTTTTTTGTTGACCAGTGTTATCTGAAACGGATCCTGGGCATTTTGCGGCCGGTAACATTGCCGCTAGGATGGAGCTGTTGTGAGTGAGTGACTTCTGAAAAGTCTGAGTTCTAATTGAGAAATCTACACTATGGGAACCTCATTTGCCAGTAAAAATATGATAATTGGTTTTTTTAAGCTTCTATCTGGCAACAAAACTGACACATTTTTTTTTACAAGGAGTCATGTTTGCATTGACCACAATACCTGCAGTCGGAATGCAAACAAAAAACACAACTCTGATAATGTATGCACTGTCGTTGAAGTTCATTGGTCCACACCCGAGACAGCTTTTCTTAGAGCCCAGTCTCACATGGTGTAGGATCAGATGACGCCAAAAGGCGCACGCCTGTCTCGGGTGTGGACCAATCAACTTCAACGACAGTGCACATTTTCAGAGTTATGTTTTTTGTTCGCATTATGACTGCAGGTATTGCGGTCTATGCAAATGTAATAGAGTTCACGACTCTTGGACGCCGGAGTTGGAGGCACACGGGTTTATTCACACAGCACGGTTCTGGCATACAACACTAGAGGGGGTGTCGGCCCCCTCACCCGGCTAGCTGGGGATACACGCGCTAGCTACTTCCTAGCCTGCCTCCTAGTCCTCCTCTAACGGGCTAGGGGAGGCTATCTGGCCCGACACTGGTAAGTCGGGCCCGGTACCCTGAGTCCCAGACCAGCGCTGACAAGAGCACCGGCTCTGGATCTCGGGACCACGCCGCTGGCTCGGTCCTGTTCGGCCCTGATAAGGACGGCGAACCAGGGGAGTCCAGGGCTCTAGCTAAGACGTCTGCAGTCTTCACTGGTTAGCTTCACAAGCACCCCGAGAGCCCTCCGATACATCCCCTTTTATACCCAACCCCCCCCCCCCCCCGCTGAGGGGTGGGGCCCCCCCGGGGTGTCTGGCGCGGACGTCGTTGAGAGCACCTCCCCCGTGCACTCACGTAGCCCCGCCCACTGTGTTTATTTGCCATAAGCTGCCATGCATAACGGGCTCTCTGTCTAACACCCCTACACAAACATGACTCCTCGTAAAAAGGTGTCAGTTTTGTTGCCAGATAGAAGGGTAAAACACCAATTATCTAATGGAGAAAGACAAACAATCATCCGTCGTGTTGTTGGCCTTCCCGTGAAAGCGATACGGCCTTCGAAGTCATCTTCCAACGGGGAGAGGCATCCGTAAACAACCCGAAGGAAAGCAACGGTGCATTCAAAATGCTGTCCCCATGATCCTCAATTCTACACCACACACAAGGGCCCTTGACACTGCCGTTTGACCCGGCCACGTTTGGCACGGCACAGCCTCGCCGTTACGGCTGACGAACGCCACGCCCGGCCGCCTTTGTCTCCCTAGTAGCGATGTTTTGCACACATCGCTACCAGGTACTCATTTGAGGCCGAGTCAACCTAGGAGAGGCCCAGGACCGGTTCAGATAATCGTCACTGATATGGTGTTGGCCGTGAGCGGGAATTGAACTCGGCTGGTTGGGTTTGTGGCGCAGCGTAGCGCTAACCACTACACCCACCGCTCCTCATTACATACATACACACACATGTACACACACATACATACACACATACACGCACACGTACACACACGCATACACACTGTCACATACACACATACACACATACACACACACACCAACAGTGTGCATACATACATACACACCCACACATACACACACATACATACACGTACACACACACACACGTACGTACACACACATAAGCACACATACACACACGTACACACACATACACATACACACGTATACACACACGTATACACACACGTACACAACAATAACCGCCACTCGCCACTAAGTGGCGGTGACGTCACCACGACGCTTGTGCCAGGCTATGTGCATGCACATACACACACCCACACATACACACATACATACACACACACGTACATACATACACACACACACACATACACACACATACACACACACACACATACATACACACACATACACACACACATACACACACACATACACACACACATACACACACATAAGCACACACATACACACATACATACACACACATACACACACACATACATACACACACATACACACACACATACACACACACATACACACACATACACACACATACACACACACATACACACACATCCACACACATACACACACATACATACACACACATACACACACACATACACACACATCCACACACACACATACACACACATACACACACATACACACACACACACATACACACACATACACACACACATACACACACATCCACACACATACACACACACACATACACACACATACACACACACATACACACACATCCACACACATACACACACACATACATACACACACATACACACACACATACACACACATCCACACACATACACACACACACACATACACACACATACACACCCACACATACACACATACATACACACATAAGCACACACATACACACACGTACACATACACACGCACACACAAAGACAAATGCGCCACGCATAGCCTCAACAGACTCTCGGGGCAAGTGCTGTCAGCGAGCCCAGCACCTGAACGTGTCTGGAACGTCAGGGCTACAACCTCTCACTCGGACAGCCTTCACAGACGTCACGTGACCTCAAACAAAAATGGCTGCCCAATGTGAACGACTTACAATGCCATCTTCTTTTCGATTTAAAGCTTTTGTGACTGCAGGGATTCATCTTCTTGGTTCTTTCGGTAAAGTCATCACGTAGAAGGGAAGTAATAAAACAATAAAAATAAAACATAATAAAACAATTCTCACGACGTTTCGGCCACAACGCAAGCAGCCGTCCTCAGGTGAAAACCAGGTCTGTCGAGGCGATAGAATTGTTTTATTATGTTTTATTTTTATTATTTTATTACTTCCCTTCTACGTGACTTTACCGAAAGAACCAATAAGATGAATGCCATCTTCATTAGGCGATTCACGTTCAAGGAGTCATCGTCGTGGTGTTTCAAAAGCAAAAAATAAACACGGCAAAACAATTGATCGAAATCTTCATGGTTCTTTCGGTAAAGTCACGTAGAAGGGAAATATTAAAATTTTAAAAATAAAACATAATAATATAATAAAATACCATAATATAACAATAATATAATAAAATAATATAAAAATATACTACATTTTTATGTAATTTTATTATTCTATTATTTTGTTATTTTTCTTTTTATTATTTTATTACTTCCCTTCTACGTGACTTTACCGAAATAACCAAGAAGATGAATCCCTGCAGTCACGAAAGCTTTAAATCGAAATTGATCGAATTTTTTTTTTATTCGAAAAAAAAAAACACATTCCTGCGGAGGGAGCTGGTAGGAACGTTGGGTTGACCGGTCAATGGCCAGGGTCAACGGCGGCGTGGTGTATTCCGCACATATAGCCGACTGTGAGGGCGGGCACAAGCCGGCGTGAGTAGGTTAAACGTTGAGTTTTATAAGGGCACCACGGGGTGACCAGCCCCTCCCCACCCAGCCCCACCCTCCCCACCCAGCCCCTCCCCACCCTCCCCTCCCCACCCAGCCCCACCCAGCCCCACCCCTCCCACCCCCCACCCAGCCCCTCCCCACCCAGCCCCTCCCCACCCAGCCCCTCCCCACCCAGCCCCTCCCCACCCTCCCCACCCAGCCCCTCCCGACCCTCCCCTCCCCACCCAGCCCCAGCCTCCCCACTAAGCCCCTCCCCACCCTCCCATCCTCACCCAGTCCTTCGCCACCCTCCCCTCCTCACCCAGCCCCTCCCCACCCAGCCCCTTCCTTCACGACGGACGGACGGACACAATAATTCCCTGTTGGCTGGTGTAACCAGGAAGTTCCTACCAGTAAAATAATTTCTCATCTCCAACTGCTTTGTGGGGTGGAGCCCCAACGCCCCCTTGTGGACGGACCGCGCCTGGTCCTGGACCTCCCCAAGGTCGACTCAGCCTCAAATGAGAAAGGCGGCCGGGCGTGGTGCTGGCCACCCACCCCCTCGTGTGCCGTGCCCGCCTTCATAGGTGCTCGCTAACAGCACTTGCCCCAACGGTCTGTTAAGGCTATACGGGGGATCTTTGTCTTTGTCTGTGCGTGTGTGTTGAACGTATTTCGCAATACCGTGTCTAGCCAGCCACGCCAAACGGAGTTTCGGGTCGATGTACAACAAACTACACAACAACAACAACCACCACCACCACAACAACAACAACCACCACAACAACAACAACCACCACCACTACAACAACAACAACCACCACCACAACAACAACCACCACCACCACCACAACAACAACCACCACAACAACAACAACCACCACCACCACAACTACAACAACCACCACCACTACAACAACAACCACCACCACCACAACAACAACAACCACCACCACCACAACAACAACCACCACCACCACAACAACAACAACCACCACCACCACCACAACAACAACAACAACAACCACCACAACAACCACTACCACCACAACCACGATTACAAGCAGCTCTAAGGAAACGGGTTCTCAACTTTCGTATAGCGGCGTCGTACCGGTAGGAACCTCCTGGTTACACCAGCCTACAGGGGATTATTGTGTCCGTCCGTCCGTCGTGCAGGGAAGGGCTGGGTGGGGAGGGAGGGGCTGGGTGGGGAGGGGAGGGTGAGGAGGGGCTGGGTGGGGAGGGTGGGGCTGGGTGGGGAGGAGAGGGTGGGGAAGGGCTGGGTGGGGAGGGTGGGGCTGGGTGGGGAGGGGAGGGTGGAGAGGGGCTGGGTGGGGAGGGGCTGGGTGGGGAGGGTGGGGCTGGGTGGGGGGTGGGAGAGGTGGGGCTGGGTGGGGAGGGTGGGAGGGGTGGGGCTGGGTGGGGAGGGTGGGGAGGGGCTGGGTGGGGAGGGTGGGGCTGGGTGGGGAGGAGAGGGTGGGGAAGGGCTGGGTGGGGAGGGTGGGGCTGGGTGGGGGAGGGGAGGGTGGAGAGGGGCTGGGTGGGGAGGGTGGAGAGGGGCTGGGTGGGGAGGGTGGGGAGGGGCTGGGTGGGGAGGGTGGGGCTGGGTGGGGAGGGTGGGAGGGGTGGGGCTGGGTGGGGAGGGGCTGGTCACCCCGTGGTGCCCTTATAAAACTCAACGTTTAACCTACTCACGCCGGCTTGTGCCCGCCCTCACAGTCGGCCATATTTGCGGAATACACCACGCCACCGTTGGACCTGGCCATTGACCGAGCAAGCCAACGTTCCTACCAGCTCCCTCCACAGGAATGTGTTTATTATTAGCTCGGCTTTGTTGTCTCGGGGTGTATTCTCTGTGTGTGTGCTTATTCGCGATTGATGTGTGTGCGATGTGATGGTCAGCTTCGTTGTGTAGGGGTGTATTACCAATCGTGATAATACAATGATTCTCGCTTAAACATTTACTGGTTGTGATTTCAGATCTCGCCGCATGACACAGTTCTTACAATGAAGATAATTATGGGTGAACTTAGGAACGAACCAGGGGCGGTTTCTTCATTAGGGCGATTGGGCGACGCACCACCAATGTCATTCAACCACCGAGTCACGCTAGCCGTCACTGTGCCTCTGGATATAGTCCAATCAGCGTCATGTCACGTTCTGTGGAGTACCGCCTCTTTTTGGGCGATTTCACTCCGGCTGAGAATCGCCCCGAGTTGCCCTGTAGACTTACATTCAAAGATGTTTTTTTTCGAACGGCGGGCGCTGCAATGCATTCTCTATGGCTTCCGGGAGGGCTCGCACTAACGTGCCTACGTCATCATACGTGCTAACGTCATCATACGTAAGCACGTTTCATCCAACGATATTATTTGTCGCCACCTAGTGGAATCTTTAATAAAAGAAACTTGAGTGGATTGTAATAATAGTGAGTATAGAAACAAACAAGATGTATTGTAAGAGTCACTTTATTTTTCATTAATATTAAAGAAGTGAAGTTGCCTTTACATGCTTAAGCTGTTAATTTATCCTTTGCACGGGTGGACATTATCCTTATCAATCATCCAGACATTTGCCCCCCCCTGAGAGATTTTGCAGGAGCCGCCACTGGAAGGAACTACTTAGACTCTTCTGTGTTTAGCAGCTTTAATATTTAAAAACGCTCTAATATGCGAACACACACTTATGATCGGAATTGCCACAACAGTGCTCCTGCAGATATCCTAATCATCGATCCGTCCCATTAAACCTCAATGTTTCGATTTAAAGGGGTGGCCAGGTTGTAGCCAGCCACGCCCCCCTTCTCGAGGGTTCGAGAAGGGGGGGGGGGTGGCGATTTTGGACAATTTTTGACCCCCCCCATCGTCACACGGCGTCACAAAAAGTCAGACCCCCCCCCCCTCAAATATGACGTCACAAAGCTCTGCCTCCCTCCTCCTCCCCCCCCCAAAAAATATAAAACCTGCTTCAAATCGCTTTAAACTATTGTCATTGTAGTGCGTATTTAATGTGGCGCTGCACTCTGATGTTGTAGGAGAAAACGTTCATTAAAAAGTCTATTAAATTAAGTAGAACGTGTTGTCTATATTTATTTAAAGTTGTGCATTTTGATGTGACGTCACATTTCTCAACCCCCCCCCCCCCCTCTTGTCACACATCGTCACAAATGTCTGACCCCCCACCCCCCCAGGTGCGTGACGCCATTTATGGACGGCCCCTGTACACACATGACGTCACTTCCTGTTCGGTATGAAGGCTGTTGGTGGGTTGTGTCAGGCCGTGCGTGGCACTCCCAGTGACCCCGGCTGGACACGTGACCGGATCTAGGAGGGGGCCAGGGGCCGCTGGGAGACCCTGGGGGTCACGTGGTCGGGGAGTGGAGCCCCCCCCCCTTCTCGAGGGTTCGAGAAGGGGGGCATGGCCATGGCTTACAAGCGGGCTCAGCGCAGAGAGCTGGGACAGAGGTCGCAACCGGGTACCCGATACCCGTACCCGGCTGGGTACGGGTACCCGTTTGCGACCCTGGTGCGGCCGGGTACGGGTAGGCCGTGAGTCACTGGTGAGTCACCGTTTGTCACTCATTTCCCAACGTCTTGTCTCTTCTCACAATTCAACTTCCGAGAATCAACCCACCCGTGCCTGAAACGTGGCTTCATCCCAGAGGTCGTAATCGGGTATCCGTACCCTACCCGATACCCGGCCAGGTATGGGTAGCCGGGTATCGGGTAGGGTACGGGTACCCGATTGCGATCCTGGTGCGGCCGGGTACGGGTATGGGTATGGGTACGGGTTCGGGTAAGGAATCAAAACCCGTTGGTGACCTCTGGCCTGGGATGAAGTCGTCTCATGAAGACTCTGAAGAAAGAAGCTTCCAGTCATCCAGGAGGGCTCCTGCTTGGCCACGCCAAGTAGTAGCCGAGTGTTCGCGAGACTAGGACGGTGGATACCACCCTGTGTGGAGGGTGTGTTGCCGTTGTGTTAAATAAATAGTGTGGCCTCCACACGAGTGTGTGCGCCTCTTTCGAAGCGTTACTAGTGTAATGTGAGGATATATCCGGGTCGTTGACGGATCACAACTCGTCACGATGATTGGCTCTGCCGGTCCTGTTCCACAGCCAATGGGGGGAAGCCTAGGGGGCGTGGCCCTGACGTAATGTCAAGGTGACAGCTGTAATTAGATGATTGGTTATGCTGGCTTTCGCCACAGCCAATGGGGAGACGAGTCAGGGGCGTGGCCCTGACGTAATGTCAAGGTCACAGCTGTTTGTAGAGGATTGGTTCTGCTGGCTTTAGCCACAGCCAATGGGGAGACGAGTCAGGGGCGTGGTCCCGGGAGCCTGCGGTGGAGCCTAGAATATTCCATAGAGGCTAACCAGGATTGGTGGAAAGGTACCACATGACCCGGGTATTAAATAGGGGTGGAAACGAACAACACGTGGTCAGATCTGGAACGAACGGAGGGAGAGGCCACGCGAGAGCGTGGTCCAGGCTGCCACGTGGTCCAGGCTGCCACGTGGTCCAGGCTGCCACGTGGTCCAGGCTGCCCACGTGGTCCAGGCAGCCACGTGGTCCAGGCTGCCACGTGGTCCAGGCTGCCCACGTGGTCCAGGCTGCCCACGTGGTCCAGGCTGCCCACGTGGTCCAGGCTGCCACGTGGTCCAGGCTGCCCACGTGGTCCAGGCTGCCACGTGATCCAGGCTGCCACGTGGTCCAGGCAGCCACGTGGCTGTGCGTGTCTCTCTCTCTCTCTATCCCTCTCACGCTGTGTCTGCCAGCAGCGTGAAGGAGTGATGTGATGAAAACGAATTAAAGACCGGATTCCAGAAGTTGTTTCAACGACCTTTATTACACATATATATGGATTTTCTGTTTGCACTCAGTCACATATTCACTTTAATATGTTTTTTTTTTCATGTTTTTGTTTTTTTGTTTGTTGCGGTTGCACCCGATTCTAGAGCCGAATGGCTCACAGGGCTCTACCTAATACATGAACTTGAACTTGATTTAATCCTCGGAAAACATCACGTGATTGTTGAAAGAAAGCTACATTTCTCGTAACCAGTCGGTCTCAAGATCAGGATGTTTTGTGAGTGCATGCGGTATGTTTTTGGTTTCGGGTAGGGGTTAAAAGAGGACTTTATTTCCTCTTGAGAAGGCTGCAACAACAAAAAAGATAAGACCCCACCACAGATTACGCGACCTTTGTTCTCAGTTCCACCAGAAAATCAATCGAGATACAAAGTGAAAAAGAGAACTCACCTCAAGGCACTCCCCTGTCTCTCCCTCTCATCTCACTCCACTCTACACACTCCCCTGCCTCTCCCCTCTCATCTCACTCCACTCCACGCACTCTCCTGTCTCTCCCCTCTCATCTCACTCCACTCCACGCACTCTCCTGCCTCTCCCCTCTCATCTCACTCCACTCCACGCACTCTCCTGCCTCTCCCCTCTCATCTCACTCCACTCCACACACTCCCCTGTCTCTCCCTCTCATCTCACTCCACTCCACACACTCCCCTGTCTCTCCCCTCTCATCTCACTCCACTCCACACACTCCCCTGTCTCTCCCTCTCATCTCACTCCACTCCACGCACTCTCCTGTCTCTCCCCTCTCATCTCACTCCACTCCACGCACTTCCCTGTCTCTCCCTCTCATCTCACTCCACTCCACGCACTCTCCTGCCTCTCCCTCTCATCTCACTCCACTCCACACACTCCCCTGTCTCTCCCCTCTCATCTCACTCCACTCCACACACTCTCCTGCCTCTCTCTCTCATCTCACTCCACTCCACGCACTCTCCTGCCTCTCCCCTCTCATCTCACTCCACTCCACACACTCTCCTGTCTCTCCCTCTCATCTCACTCCACTCCACACACTCTCCTGTCTCTCCCTCTCATCTCACTCCACTCCACGCACTCTCCTTTCTCTCATCTCACTCTACTCCCCTCCACGCACTCCCCTCCTTCTCCCACTCATCTCACTCCACTCCACGCACTCCCCTGTCTCTCCCCTCTCATCGCACTCCACTCCACGCACTCCCCTGTCTCTCCCCTCTCATCGCACTCCACTCCACGCACTCTCCTGCCTCTCCCCTCTCATCTCACTCCACTCCACGCACTCTCCTGCCTCTCCCCTCTCATCTCACTCCACTCCACACACTCCCCTGTCTCTCCCTCTCATCTCACTCCACTCCACACACTCCCCTGTCTCTCCCCTCTCATCTCACTCCACTCCACACACTCCCCTGTCTCTCCCTCTCATCTCACTCCACTCCACGCACTCTCCTGTCTCTCCCCTCTCATCTCACTCCACTCCACGCACTTCCCTGTCTCTCCCTCTCATCTCACTCCACTCCACGCACTCTCCTGCCTCTCCCTCTCATCTCACTCCACTCCACACACTCCCCTGTCTCTCCCCTCTCATCTCACTCCACTCCACACACTCTCCTGCCTCTCTCTCTCATCTCACTCCACTCCACGCACTCTCCTGCCTCTCCCCTCTCATCTCACTCCACTCCACACACTCTCCTGTCTCTCCCTCTCATCTCACTCCACTCCACACACTCTCCTGTCTCTCCCTCTCATCTCACTCCACTCCACGCACTCTCCTTTCTCTCATCTCACTCTACTCCCCTCCACGCACTCCCCTCCTTCTCCCACTCATCTCACTCCACTCCACGCACTCCCCTGTCTCTCCCCTCTCATCGCACTCCACTCCACGTACTCCCCTGTCTCTCCCCTCTCATCGCACTCCACTCCACGCACTCTCCTGCCTCTCCCCTCTCATCTCACTCCACTCCACGCACTCTCCTGCCTCTCCCCTCTCATCTCACTCCACTCCACACACTCCCCTGTCTCTCCCTCTCATCTCACTCCACTCCACACACTCCCCTGTCTCTCCCCTCTCATCTCACTCCACTCCACACACTCCCCTGTCTCTCCCTCTCATCTCACTCCACTCCACGCACTCTCCTGTCTCTCCCCTCTCATCTCACTCCACTCCACGCACTTCCCTGTCTCTCCCTCTCATCTCACTCCACTCCACGCACTCTCCTGCCTCTCCCTCTCATCTCACTCCACTCCACACACTCCCCTGTCTCTCCCCTCTCATCTCACTCCACTCCACACACTCTCCTGCCTCTCTCTCTCATCTCACTCCACTCCACGCACTCTCCTGCCTCTCCCCTCTCATCTCACTCCACTCCACACACTCTCCTGTCTCTCCCTCTCATCTCACTCCACTCCACACACTCCCCTGTCTCTCCCCTCTCATCTCACTCCACTCCACACACTCCCCTGTCTCTCCCTCTCATCTCACTCCACTCCACGCACTCTCCTGCCTCTCCCCTCTCATCTCACTCCACTCCACACACTCTCCTGCCTCTCCCCTCTCATCTCACTCCACTCCACGCACTCTCCTGCCTCTCCCCTCTCATCTCACTCCACTCCACACACTCCCCTGTCTCTCCCTCTCATCTCACTCCACTCCACACACTCCCCTGTCTCTCCCCTCTCATCTCACTCCACTCCACACACTCCCCTGTCTCTCCCTCTCATCTCACTCCACTCCACGCACTCTCCTGTCTCTCCCCTCTCATCTCACTCCACTCCACGCACTTCCCTGTCTCTCCCTCTCATCTCACTCCACTCCACGCACTCTCCTGCCTCTCCCTCTCATCTCACTCCACTCCACACACTCCCCTGTTTCTCCCCTCTCATCTCACTCCACTCCACACACTCTCCTGCCTCTCTCTCTCATCTCACTCCACTCCACGCACTCTCCTGCCTCTCCCCTCTCATCTCACTCCACTCCACGCACTCTCCTGTCTCTCCCTCTCATCTCACTCCACTCCACACACTCCCCTGTCTCTCCCCTCTCATCTCACTCCACTCCACACACTCCCCTGCCTCTCCCTCTCATCTCACTCCACGCACTCTCCTGCCTCTCCCTCTCATCTCACTCCACTCCACGCACTCTCCTTTCTCTCCCCTCTCATCGCACTCCACTCCACGCACTCTCCCGGTGCGTGGAGGCAGAAGTAGAACTTGTATTTATAGTGAAACGGATTTACAGCGCCGAGTGTAACAGTCGTAATTACTACGGCTATCTTCAGCCCCGATGGTGTCCACCAAGTTGTTTCATGAAGTCAATCCCGATGGTGTCCACCAAGTTGATTCATGAAGTCAACCCCGATGGTGTCCACCAAGTTGTTTCATGAAGTCAACCCCGATGGTGTCCACCAAGTTGATTCGTGAAGTCAACCTCGATGGTGTCCACCAAGTTGATTCATGAAGTCAACCCCGATGGTTTCCACCACGTTGATTATAGAACTGTCAACCCCGATGGGTTCCACCAAGTATGCAAGTGGTCGTGGGGGTTCGATCCCGACCTTAACCCCACGATGGCTAGGAGATGTTGACGACCTCCCCTGATACACAGGAGGTCGTGGGTTTGATACCGACCTTAACACCACGATGGCTAGGAGATGTTGACTACCTCACCTGGTATGCAGGAGGTCGTGGGTTTGATCCCGACCCTAACGCCATGGTGGCTAGGAGATGTTGACGACCTCACTTGGTATGCAGGAGGTCGTGGGTTTGATTCCGACCTTAACACCACGATGGCTAGGTGATGTTGACTACCTCACCTGAGATGCAGGAGGTCGTGGGTTTGATCCCGACCCTAACGCCATGGTGGCTATGAGATGTTGACTATCTCACTTGGTATGCAGGAGGTCGTGGGTTTGATTCCGACCTTAACACCACGATGGCTAGGAGATGTTGACTACCTCACCTGAGATGCAGGAGGTCGTGGGTTTGATCCCGACCCTAACACCACGATGGCTAGGTGATGTTGACTACCTCACCTGAGATGCAGGAGGTCGTGGGTTTGATCCCGACCCTAACGCCATGGTGGCTATGAGATGTTGACTATCTCACTTGGTATGCAGGAGGTCGTGGGTTTGATTCCGACCTTAACACCACGATGGCTAGGAGATGTTGACTACCTCACCTGAGATGCAGAAGGTCGTGGGTTTGATACCGACCCTAACGCCATTGTGGCTAGGAGATGTTGACGACCTCACTTGGTATGCAGGAGGTCGTGGGTTTGATACCGACCCTATCGCCACGGTGGCTAGGAGATGTTGACTACCTTGCCTGGTTTGCAGGAAGTCGTGGGTTCGACTCCGACCCTATCGCCACGGTGGCTAGAAGATGTTGACTACCTCGCCCGGAATGCAGGAGGTCGTGGGTTCGATCCCGACCCTGACGATGCCTGCTGTGTATTTGAAGTTTGCGTGTCTCTCTCCAGGCCCTCCGGGTTTCCCCCTCGACATTCATAACATCAACATCACGGGTTTAGAGTATTTATATTGAGGATATTTGTCTTTTGTGTGTGCGTGCGTGTGTGATGCGGGCTCTGGGACGATTTTGATCACAGACGATATATGATCTCATCTGCTTTGAAATGTTGCTGCCGGCCGCCTGGGTTCGTGATACAAACCGGCAGCTGTTGTGATGTTAAACCAGAGGCGGTTTCTCAAGTTGTTGTTGTGTTCCCGAGGATCGATCAGCCGATGCAAACACAATTGTATTTTTTTACGTTATAAGGTTAAGGCTCCACTGGGCTTTTGTGTCGCAATTTCTTTCAGAAGCCCTGACGTGGCCATCACAAATGATATCAGCTGAACTAATTGGCTGATATCATCAACAACATCATCATCATCATCATGTGGAAATTTATAGCAGCATACTCTTTGTTTCTGTCGGTAAAGTCACATAGGTAGAAATAAAATAAAATAACACCATTGGAACCTCATTTGCCAGTAAAAAATATGATAATTGGTTTTTTACCCTTTTATCTGGCAACAAAACTGACACCTTTTTTACGAGGAGTCATGTTTGCATAGACCACAATAACTGCAGTCGTAATGCAAACAAGTACATACATTATCAGAGTTATGTTTTTTGTTTGCATTATGACTGCAGGTATTGTGGTCTATGCAAACATGACTCCTCGTCAAAAAAGGTGTCAGTTTTGTTGCCAGATAGAAGGGTACAAAAACAATTATCACAAGTTATTTATTTTATATTTCGATTTAAAGCTTTCGTGACTGCAGGGATTCATCTTCTTGGTTCTTTCGGTAAAGTCACGTAGAAGGGAAGTAATAAAATAAAAAAAAACATTAAAAAAAACATAATAAAACAATATTATTTTATTATGTTTTATTTGTATTATTTTATTACTTCCCTTCTACGTGACTTTACCGAAAGAACCAAGAAGATGTTTATTTTATTTCATGTCTACCTACGTGACTTTACCGACAGAACCAAAGAGTTTGGATTCTTGCGGTCACGAAAGCTTCAAATAAAGATTTATATCAGCAGCCAATTCACTCAAAAACGAGTGTTTCTAAATGTGGAGGGGAAAAACCGGAAGACCCGGCGATAAATCCACACGACCACAGGAAGAGAAACACACCGCAAACTCCAAATATACAGCAGCCACTTGGTTGACGCTGCTATCGTTTGAGATAGCCAGGTGGTGGCTTCTGAAACAGAGCGACACAGCATCTCAGAGGGGCCTTACCTGGTGAAATAATAAGTATAACCCGTAAAAACAAAGTTTTTCACTATAAATCCTTTATTTGCGTGGCAGCGAACTTAATATAAAGGATTTAAAAATATATTCGCCTGTGGAGGACGCGGGGATCGATCCCACGACCTTTGGCATGGGAAGCGAGGGCGCTACCAACTGCGCTACTCCGCCACGGCCTGTGGAGGGGTTACGCTCTGGGCTCCTACACTGTGACGTTCAGCCAAAGCCATGAATGCGTTCTATTTGAATATATGTAAAATATTTTTTTTTGCCTAAAAAGTGTAAAATTTTGGGAATTTTTTTTCACGAACATTAATTGTCTCGCACAACGAGTCTGTGTGGAAAATGTCAGCTCGATTGGATCACGGGAAGTGGGTTAAAAAACTACCGAAAGATTTGCACGGTCGTAAGCAAGCAAGCACGCAAGCAAGCATGCAAGCACGCAAGCAAGCATGCAAGCAAGCACGCAAGCAAGCAAGCAAGCGAACTTAATATAAAGGATTTAAAAAGAGGATAAACTCTTTGGTTCTTTCGGTAAAGTCACGTAGGTAGAAATAAAATAAAATAAATTATTTATTTGATTTCATTTCTACCCACGTGACTTTACCGACAGAACCAAAGAGTTTGGATTCCTGCGGTCACGAAAACCTCAAATCAAGATTTATAGCAGCAGCCAAATCACTCAAAAACGAGTGTTTTAAATATGGCGGAGTGTATCTCCTATGGGTCTCTGTGTATCTCTATGAGTTTCTGTGTATCTCTATGGGTCTCTGTGTATCTCTATGGGTCTCTGTGTATCTCTATGGGTCTCTGTGTATCTCTATGAGTTTCTGTGTATCTCTATGGGTCTCTGTGTATCTCTATGAGTTTCTGTGTATCTCTATGGGTCTCTGTGTATCTCTATGGGTCTCTGTGTATCTCTATGCGTTTCTGTGTATCTTTATGGGTCTCTGTGTATCTCTATGAGTTTCTGTGTATCTCTATGAGTTTCTGTGTATCTCTATGAGTTTCTGTGTATCTCTATGGGTCTCTGTGTATCTCTATGAGTTTCTGTGTATCTCTATGGGTCTCTGTGTATCTCTATGAGTTTCTGTGTATCTCTATGGGTCTCTGTGTATCTCTATGGGTCTCTGTGTATCTCTATGGGTCTCTGTGTATCTCTATGAGTTTCTGTGTATCTCTATGGGTCTCTGTGTATCTCTATGAGTTTCTGTGTATCTCTATGGGTCTCTGTGTATCTCTATGGGTCTCTGTGTATCTCTATGGGTCTCTGTGTATCTCTATGAGTTTCTGTGCATCTCTATGGGTCTCTGTGTATCTCTATGGGTCTCTGTGTATCTCTATGGGTCTCTGTGTATCTCTATGAGTTTCTGTGTATCTCTATGGGTCTCTGTGTATGTCCTATGGGTCTCTGTGTAACGTCTATGGGTCTCTGTGTATTTATATGGGTCTCTGTGTATCTCTATGGGTCTCTGTGTATCTCTATGAGTTTCTGTGTATCTCTATGGGTCTCTGTGTATGTCCTATGGGTCTCTGTGTAACGTCTATGGGTCTCTGTGTATTTATATGGGCCTTTGTGCATCTCCTATGGGTCTCTGTGTATCTCTATGTGTCTCTGTGCATCTCCTATGGGTATCTGTGTATCTCTATGGGTCTCTGTGCGTTAAGATTGATATTTACAAGTACACGCACTGATAGCAGCCACTTGGTAGAGCTGCTGTCATTGTCGATAGCCATTCTAAGAGTTTAGAAATGGGTCTCTGCGTGTCTCTGGTGGTCCCTGCTGGTCTCTATGGGATCTGTCTACGGGTCTCTCTTCGTCTCGACGCGTATAGACGCATCTCCATGGATCTCCATGCGTCTGTAATTTCCACTCGACGATGATGTCAGCCACTTGGTTGACCTGAAGTCATTTGTGGTGTCCAGGTCGGGGCTTCTGATGAAAGAGCTAAGCAGCAGCCCAGCGATGGGACCTTACACCCTGGTAACAACAAAACACAAATTGGTTTAGTTTCAGTCCGTTCCAGGTCCATCACTGGCCACGGGCAAACTCAAAGTCCATCCTGTCCCTGGGGGCCTGGGCTATGCCGTGGTGCCCAGAGGTGGGACAAAGTCATTGTTATGCAAGTCCAAGTCGAGTCGCAAGTCATCAAATTCATGACTCGAGTCTGACTCGAGTCCAAGTCACATGACTCGAGTCCACATCTCAGAGGTGGGACAAAGTCATTGTTATGCAAGTCCAAGTCGAGTCGCAAGTCATCAAATTCATGACTCGAGTCTGACTCGAGTCCAAGTCACATGACTCGAGTCCACACCTCTGGTGGTGCCTCCGGTGACTGCAGCAAACACGCCGGACTAAACTCGGGGTCGACAGTATATGGGGATCTTTATTGCCAGTACGTAGCTGCAACAAACGATGGCTCAACAAAATGGCAGATCATCGCATGGACATTTAGAGCGGCCAAATACTCGAAACGCGTGATGCTGCCATGCACACAGACAACAAACTAAGATCCCCTGCGTAGCCTTAACAGACTTTTGGTGCAAGTGCTGTTAGCGAGCACCTATGAAGGCTACCGGCACTATGGTACACGAGGGGGTGGGTGGCCAAACCACGCCCGGCCGCCTTTGTCTCCCTACTGGCAATGATTACACATCGCATCAGACACTCATTTGAGGCTGAGTCGTCCTAGGGGAGGCACAGGATCGGCTCAGATAATCGTCACTGGTGCTGTTGGCCATGAGGGGGAATCGAACCCGGTGTAACAGGCGAAAATAACCCCTGCGCCGATTAAACCCGGGTATAGTTTGGCCCAAGCCAGAGTATACCTGGGGGGAGAAAGTGTCCTAAGCTGTTCATAATCAACGTTTTTGGGTGTTAGATCGCGTTATTTATAAATGTGTCGTAACCCTCCACCACCCGACACGGCCAATCAGTAAAAAAGTGTCACGTTGACAAAAGACAAACGTCGTACTACTCAAATTGTAAATGGTGTGGTTTCACGTTTCAACACACCGGTGGGCTAAAGCAGTGAACTAATTTGTCTTTTGTCAACGTGACACTTTTTTACTGATTGGCCGTGTCGGGTGGTGGAGTGTTACGACACATTTCGATTTAAAGCTTTCGTGACTGCAGGGATTCATCTTCTTGGTTCTTTCGGTAAAGTCACGTAGAAGGGAAGTAATAAAATAATAAAAATAAAACATAATAAAACAATTCTCACGACGTTTCGGCCACAACGCAAGCAGCCGTCCTCAGGCGAAGAATGAGACATTATCAAGCTAGGAGCTTAAAATAGGTGTAGCGAGGAGGAGCGCCTTAACAAAAGAATGTGCATATGAAGAGGAATTTTAGCATACCAATGGGCAATGCGTAGGAGGGGGGGCGGAGGGGTTTCAAAGTCCCATTATGCCCATGCATTATGCAGGATCAACAGCACCACGGGGGGGCGCAAGGAACAGCGTTAATAAAGGAAAGGAATGTTAATGATATGTAGCTGCATTTACCAAACAACCATGTAAAAAACCAAATATAAAACTACATAAAAAACTAAAATATAAACTGATACTTACTATACTCTACAATAAGCTGAGTTACTAACAACAAATAATAAATTACAATTCTACGTCGTAAGAAGTATATAATATACTTCCATCTAAACTTTATTCTCTTAGCATATACAGTACTATATATTGCCATAGATAAACCCAACATTAAATTATATACTGTATTGCTGTAAACCACCCTATACTTTATACATTTTAATATAACACTATGTATTATTCAACTCACCCTAATGTGTATCGAAATGGTTTATTACGTCCTTCCAATGATTGCTAAGCCAGAATCCATCTTCTCGGTTAAAATTGTCTCTGTGTTTGTATATGTGGATCGCCTCATGAACGAATCTCTCATGATAGCCAGATGGCTTGCAGAGAACCTCCGTCTTGGAGAAGTCAATGTCATGTGAGCCCACTGAGTTGTAACAGTGGTCTGCCACGGCTGAGGTGTTTGTCCTACCGTGTTTTAGATCAGCTTTATGTTCACGAATGCGGTCTGAGACGTGTCGTTTGGTTTCCCCAATGTAACTGCTACCACAGAGGCAACTTAGTTTGTAGACGCCAGGGTACTGTATGTCTGGAATCACATCTTTTACAGACGGTACCAGATCACGGATTTTATGTACTGTGTTGAATCGGACCTGGATCTTGTGTTTAATCAGGATTTTGGAGATCTTTTTTGTGACCCCAGCAATGTAGGGTAAGGTGATGGTCTTGAAAGGCTCCTCAACAGGATCTTTCTTGTTGGTTGGAGTGATGGCTTTGCGGATTGTGTAGTCGGAGTAACCATTAGCCTTAAGAGCTTGGCGTACGTGTTTGAGTTCACTGGCAATGTGTTCATGGTCGGATATGCATTGGGCTCTATGATATAGAGTCTTGATGAGGGAATTCTTCTGGGATGGATGGTGGTGGGAATCCGGTTTTAGATAAGCGTCCGTATGGGTGGCTTTCCTGTAGACAGAGTGGCTCATTGAACCATCAGGTCTCCTTTTGATTAGGACATCCAAAAAGGGTAGCTTGCCATCATTTTCGACTTCCATGGTGAATCTGATGGCTGGGTGTATGGAATTGATGTGGTCGAGAAATTGGTCTAGAGCAGGCCGGCCATGTGGCCAGATGACAAAAGTGTCGTCTACGTACCTCTTCCATAAGGTCGGGCGTAGAGTGGCAGTCTGGATGGCGTCCGTCTCAAATTTCTCCATGAAGATGTTGGCTACAACCGGAGATAGGGGGGAGCCCATTGGGGTGCCCTCAATTTGCTTGTAGAAGGTTCCATTCCAGGTGAAGTATGTATTGGTTAAGCAGTGTCTCACCAGGGGGGGTACCCCAGCATTTAGTCCTTGATGAACCAAGTCTTCAATGATTGCGATGGTGTCAGGCACAGGCACCTTGGTGAACAAGGAAACCACATCAAAACTGACAAGCAGGTCGTCTGGGGACAGGGCAATCCCCTTGATTGTCGATACCAGGTCAGTAGAGTTTAGTACTGCAGAGGTGGTTTTTCCAGTGAAAGGCCGTAGGATTTCGGACAAAAAACGAGCCAGTTTGTAAGTGGGGGAGTTGATAGTAGAGACAATGGGACGAAGATGTGTATCTTCTTTATGTATCTTTGGCAAGCCGTACAATCTTAGTGGCCTGGCTGCAGAAGGTTTCAACGATAACTGTTTGGTCTGATCAATTAATGCGGTTGAAGCAGAAATGATGTTGTTGGTTTTGGAGACGAGGCTGTTGGTGGGGTCTCTTTTTATTTTTGTATAGCTGCCATCGTTGAGTAGTTCTTGAATTTTGTTGTTGTATTCTATTTTGTCCATGATGACAGTGGCATTGCCTTTGTCGGCTGAGAGGATGACAATGTCATCCTTCTTTTTTAATTGAGCTAATTCAAAACGCTCATCTTTGCTGATGTTGCTAGCTGGCATCTTGGCGTTTTTGAGGGTTGCAGAGATTTCGGATCTAGCTACGTCTGCAGCGACAATTTTAATCGAGAAGATGGATTCTGGCTTAGCAATCATTGGAAGGACGTAATGAACCATTTTGATACACATTAGGGTAGGTAGAATAATACATAGTGTTATGTTGAAATGTGGTTTATTGCAATACAGTATATAATTTAATGTTGGGTTTATCTATGGCAGTATATAGTACGGTATATGCTCGGTTGATGTAAGAGAATAAAGTTTAGATGGAAGCCTATTATATAACTTTTACGACGTAGTATTGTAATGTATTACTTGCCGTTAGTAACTCAGCTTATTGTAGAGTATAGTAAGTATACTGATGGTGCTATGCAGTTTATATTTTAGTCTTTGTATGTAGTTTATACCTTAGTTTTCTACGGTGTTGTTTAGTAACTGCAGCTACATATCATTGGCATTCCTTTCCTTTGTTAATGCTAATCCCTGCACCCCACCTTGGTGCTGTTGATCCTGCATAGTGCGTGGGCATGGTATGACTTTGAAGCCCCCCCGCCCCCTGCGCATTTCCCATGTATATGCTAAACTCATCTTGATATGCACATTCTTTTTGTTAAGGCGCTCTTCTCCCACCCCCAACCCAGCTTATATGTAAGTTCCTAGCTTGAAGTGTCTCATTCTTCACCCGAGGACGGCTGCTTGCGTTGTGGCCGAAACGTCGTGAGAATTGTTTCATTTTATTATGTTTTATTTTTATTATTTTATTACTTCCCTTCTACGTGACTTTACCGAAAAAACCAAGAAGATGAATCCCTGCAGTCACGAAAGCTTTAAATCGATGTTTTTTGAGTGTATGCGGTTGTTTTGGTTTTGGGTTAGGGGTTAAAAGGGGACTTTATTTTCTCACGAGAAGGCTGCAACCAAAAAGACGAGACCCCGCCACAGATTCCGTGACCGTTCTCAGCTCAACCAGAAACTCAATCGAGATTCAAAGTGAAAAAGGGAACTCCCCTACAGGCACTCCCCTGTCTCTCCCTCTCATCTCACTCCACTCCACGCACTCCCCCCCTCTCATCTCACTCCACTCAAAGCACTCTCTCCCCCTCTCATCTCACTCCACTCCCCTCTATGCACTCCCCTGCCTCTCCCTCTCATCTCACTCCACTCCCCTCTATGCACTCCCCTGTCTCTCCCTCTCATCTCACTCCCCTCCACGCATCACCCCCCCCCTCCTCTCATCTCACTCCACTCAAAGCACTCTCTCCCCCTCTCATCTCACTCCACTCCCCTCCACGCACTCCCCTGTCTCTCTCATCTCACTCCCCTCCACGCATCCCCCCCCCCCCTCTCATCTCACTCCACTCCACGCACTCTCCCACCTCTCATCTCACTCCACTCCCCTCCACAAACTCCCCTGTCTCTCCCTCTCATCTCATTCCCCTCCACGCACTCTCCCACCTCTCATCTCACTCCACTCCACGCATCCCCCCCTCTCATCTCACTCCACTCCCCTCTACGCACTCCCCTGTTTCTCCCCTCTCATCTCACTCCACTCCACGCACTCTCCCACCTCTCATCTCACTCCACTCCCCTCCACAAACTCCCCTGTCTCTCTCCCCTCTCATCTCACTCCCATCCACACACTCCCCCCCTCTCATCTCACTCCACTCCACGCACTCTCCTGTTTCTCCCCTCTCATCTCACTCCACTCCACGCTCTCTCCTGCCTCTCCCTCTCATCTCACTCCCCTCCACACACACTCCTGCCTCTCATCTCACTCTAATCCCCTCCACGCACTACCCTGTGTCTCCCTCTCATCTCACTCCTCTCCACGCACTCTTCTGCCTCTCCCCTCTCATCTCACTCCCCTCCACGCATTCCCCCCCTCTCATCTCACTCCACTCTACGCACTCTCCTGCCTCTCCCCTCTCATCTCACTCCACGCACTCCCCTGCCTCTCCCCTCTCATCTCACTCCCCTCCACGCACTCCCCTGCCTCTCTCCTCTCATCTCACTCCACGCACTCGCCTGCCTCTCCCCTCTCATCTCATTCCACTCCACGCACTCCCCTGCCTCTCTCCTCTCATCTCACTCCACGCACTCACCTGCCTCTCCCCTTTCATCTCACTCCCCTCCACACAGTCTCCTGCATCTCTCTTCTCATCTCCCTCCCCTCCATGCATTCCCCCCCTCTCATCTCACTTCACTCCAAGTACTCTCCCCCCCCTCTCATCTCATCTCACTCCCCTCTACGCACTCCCCTATCTCTCCCATCTCATCTCACTCCACTCCACGCACTCTCCTGCCTCTCCCCTCTCATCTCACTCCACTCCACGCACTCCCCTGTCTCTCCCCTCTCACCTCACTCCACACACTCTCCCACCTCTCATCTCACTCAACTACCCTCCACACAGTCTCCTGCCTCTCCCTCTCATCTCACTCCCCTCCACGCACTCCCCTGTCTCTCCCCTCTCATCTCACTCCATTTCTACCACTCTCCTGCATCTCCCCTCTCATCTCACTCCACTCCACTCCACGCACTCCCCTGTCTCTCCCACTCATCTCACTCCCCTCCACACACTCTCCTGCCTCTCATCTCACTCCACTCCACGCACTCTCCTGCCTCTCCCTCTCATCTCTTTCCACTCCACGTTCCCCCCACCACCCTCTCATCTCACTCCACTCCCCTCTATGCACTCTCCTGCCTCTCCCCTCTCTCTCTCATCTCACTCCACTCCACGCACTCTCCTGCCTCTCCCTCTCATCTCACTCCACTCCACGTTCCCCCCTCCCTCTCATCTCACTCTCCTCCCCTCCACGCACTACCCTGTGTCTCATCTCACTTCAATCCACGCACTCTCCTGCCTCTCTTCTCACTCTACTCACATAATTCGGCCTGGAGCCTAAACCCAGGATGGATCGTAGACAGGTTAGGCTAAATGTTTCTAACCGGTAAAGATGTTTAATTAGGTTTGTCCACCTTCCGCAATTGGAGAAAAGGGAGGGCATGGCCATACGATCCCTTCTCTACTCATCCACACACTCACCCACTCACTGATTCACTCACACACCCACCCACTCACTCACCCACACACTCACTCACACACTCACTCACCTACTCACTGATCCACTCACACACCCACCCACTCACTCACCCACTCACTGATCCACTCACACACCCACCCACTCACTCACCCACACACTCACTCACACACTCACTCACCTACTCACTGATCCACTCACACACCCACCCACTCACTCACCCACTCACTGATCCACTCACACACCCACCCACTCACTCACCCACACACTCACTCACACACTCACTCACCTACTCACTGATCCACTCACACACCCACTCACTCACTCACACACTCAATCACCCACTCACCCACTGACACACCCACTCACTCACCCACTCACTCACCTACTCACTGATCCACTCACACACCCACCCACTCACTCACCCACTCACTGATCCACTCACACACCCACCCACTCACTCACCCACACACTCACTCACACACTCACTCACCTACTCACTGATCCACTCACACACCCACTCACTCACTCACACACTCAATCACCCACTCACCCACTGACACACCCACTCACTCACCCACTCACTCACCTACTCACTGATCCACTCACACACCCACCCACCCACTCACCCACTCATTAACTCACTCACACACTCACTCACCCACTCACTCACCCACTCACTCATATACTCATTGATCCACTCACACACCCACCCGCTCACTCACCCACTCATTCACTCACACACTCATTCACACACTCACTCACCCACTCACTCATATACTCATTGATCCACTCACACACCCACCCACTCACTCACCCACTCATTCACTCACATACTCACCCACCCACTCACTCACCTACTCACTGATCCACTCACACACCCACTCATCCACTCACACACTCAATCACCCACTCACCCACTCACACACCGACTCATTCACCCTCTTACGCACCCACTCACTCGCTGATCCATTCATTCGCTCACGGACACATCTCACTCACCCACTTACTCACCCACTCCCTCACTCACCCACTCAGTCATCCACTTACTCACCCACTCTCTCGCTCACTGACCAACTCACACATTCACTTCCTCACCTGTTCACACGCTCACCCACTCACTCACCCACCCACTCATTCACTCACACACTCACCCACTCACTCACCCACCCACTCATCCACTCACACACTCACTCACCCACTCACTCACCCACCCACTCAATCACTCACACACTCACTCACCCACTCACTCATATACTCATTGATCCACTCACACACCCACCCACTCACTCACCCACTCATTCACTCACTCACACACTCACACACCCACCCGCTCACTCACCCACTCATTCACTCACATACTCACCCACCCACTCACTCACCTACTCACTGATCCACTCACACACCCACACACTCACTCACACACTCAATCACCCACTCACCCACTCACACACCCACTCATCCACTCACACACTCAATCACCCACTCACCCACTCACACACCGACTCATTCACCCTCTTACGCACCCACTCACTCACTCACACACACAATCACCCACTCACTCACCCACTCACTCGCTGATCCATTCATTCGCTCACGGACACATCTCACTCACCCACTTGCTCACCCACTCCCTCACTCACCCACTCACTCACCCACTTACTCACCCACTTACTCACCCACTCTCTCGCTCACTGAGAAACTCACAGATTCACTTCCTCACCTGTTCACACGCTCACCCACTCACTCACCCACCCACTCATTCACTCACACACTCACCCACTCACTCACCCACCCACTCATCCACTCACACACTCACTCACCCACCCACTCATTCACTCACACACTCACCCACTCACTCACCCACCCACTCATCCACTCACCCACTCACTCACCCACCCACTCATCCACTCACCCACTCACTCACCCACTCACTCACCCACCCACTCATCCACTCACACATTCACTCACCCACTCACTCACCCACCCACTCATCCACTCACACACTCACTCACCCACTCACTCACCCACCCACTCATCCACTCACACACTCACTCACCCACTCACTCACCCACCCACTCATCCACTCACACACTCACTCACCCACTCACTCACCCACCCACTCAATCACTCACTCACCCACTCACTCACCCACTCCCTCACTCACCCACTCAGTCATCCACTTACTCACCTACTCTCTCGCTCACTGACCAACTCACACATTCACTTCCTCACCTGTTCACACGCTCACCCACTCACTCACCCACCCACTCATTCACTCACACACTCACCCACTCACTCACCCACCCACTCATCCACTCACACACTCACTCACCCACTCACTCACCCACCCACTCAATCACTCACACACTCACTCACCCACTCACTCATATACTCATTGATCCACTCACACACCCACCCACTCACTCACCCACTCATTCACTCACTCACACACTCACACACCCACCCGCTCACTCACCCACTCATTCACTCACATACTCACCCACCCACTCACTCACCTACTCACTGATCCACTCACACACCCACACACTCACTCACACACTCAATCACCCACTCACCCACTCACACACCCACTCATCCACTCACACACTCAATCACCCACTCACCCACTCACACACCGACTCATTCACCCTCTTACGCACCCACTCACTCATATACTCATTGATCCACTCACACACCCACCCGCTCACTCACCCACTCATTCACTCACATACTCACCCACCCACTCACTCACCTACTCACTGATCCACTCACACACCCACACACTCACTCACACACTCAATCACCCACTCACCCACTCACACACCCACTCATCCACTCACACACTCAATCACCCACTCACCCACTCACACACCGACTCATTCACCCTCTTACGCACCCACTCACTCACTCACACACACAATCACCCACTCACTCACCCACTCACTCGCTGATCCATTCATTCGCTCACGGACACATCTCACTCACCCACTTGCTCACCCACTCCCTCACTCACCCACTCACTCACCCACTTACTCACCCACTTACTCACCCACTCTCTCGCTCACTGAGAAACTCACAGATTCACTTCCTCACCTGTTCACACGCTCACCCACTCACTCACCCACCCACTCATTCACTCACACACTCACCCACTCACTCACCCACCCACTCATCCACTCACACACTCACTCACCCACCCACTCATTCACTCACACACTCACCCACTCACTCACCCACCCACTCATCCACTCACCCACTCACTCACCCACCCACTCATCCACTCACCCACTCACTCACCCACTCACTCACCCACCCACTCATCCACTCACACATTCACTCACCCACTCACTCACCCACCCACTCATCCACTCACACACTCACTCACCCACTCACTCACCCACCCACTCATCCACTCACACACTCACTCACCCACTCACTCACCCACCCACTCATCCACTCACACACTCACTCACCCACTCACTCACCCACCCACTCAATCACTCACTCACCCACTCACTCACCCACTCCCTCACTCACCCACTCAGTCATCCACTTACTCACCCACTCTCTCGCTCACTGACCAACTCACACATTCACTTCCTCACCTGTTCACACGCTCACCCACTCACTCACCCACCCACTCATTCACTCACACACTCACCCACTCACTCACTCACCCACCCACTCATCCACTCACACACTCACTCACCCACTCACTCACCCACCCACTCATTCACTCACACACTCACCCACTCACTCACCCACCCACTCATCCACTCACACACTCACTCACCCACTCACTCACCCACCCACTCAATCACTCACACACTCACTCACCCACTCACTCATATACTCATTGATCCACTCACACACCCACTCATTCACTCACTCACACACTCACACACCCACCCGCTCACTCACCCACTCATTCACTCACATACTCACCCACCCACTCACTCACCTACTCACTGATCCACTCACACACCCACACACTCACTCACACACTCAATCACCCACTCACCCACTCACACACCCACTCATCCACTCACACACTCAATCACCCACTCACCCACTCACACACCGACTCATTCACCCTCTTACGCACCCACTCACTCATATACTCATTGATCCACTCACACACCCACCCGCTCACTCACCCACTCATTCACTCACATACTCACCCACCCACTCACTCACCTACTCACTGATCCACTCACACACCCACACACTCACTCACACACTCAATCACCCACTCACCCACTCACACACCCACTCATCCACTCACACACTCAATCACCCACTCACCCACTCACACACCGACTCATTCACCCTCTTACGCACCCACTCACTCACTCACACACACAATCACCCACTCACTCACCCACTCACTCGCTGATCCATTCATTCGCTCACGGACACATCTCACTCACCCACTTGCTCACCCACTCCCTCACTCACCCACTCACTCACCCACTTACTCACCCACTTACTCACCCACTCTCTCGCTCACTGAGAAACTCACAGATTCACTTCCTCACCTGTTCACACGCTCACCCACTCACTCACCCACCCACTCATTCACTCACACACTCACCCACTCACTCACCCACCCACTCATCCACTCACACACTCACTCACCCACCCACTCATTCACTCACACACTCACCCACTCACTCACCCACCCACTCATCCACTCACCCACTCACTCACCCACCCACTCATCCACTCACCCACTCACTCACCCACTCACTCACCCACCCACTCATCCACTCACACATTCACTCACCCACTCACTCACCCACCCACTCATCCACTCACACACTCACTCACCCACTCACTCACCCACCCACTCATCCACTCACACACTCACTCACCCACTCACTCACCCACCCACTCATCCACTCACACACTCACTCACCCACTCACTCACCCACCCACTCAATCACTCACTCACCCACTCACTCACCCACTCCCTCACTCACCCACTCAGTCATCCACTTACTCACCCACTCTCTCGCTCACTGACCAACTCACACATTCACTTCCTCACCTGTTCACACGCTCACCCACTCACTCACCCACCCACTCATTCACTCACACACTCACCCACTCACTCACCCACCCACTCATCCACTCACACACTCACTCACCCACTCACTCACCCACCCACTCATTCACTCACACACTCACCCACTCACTCACCCACCCACTCATCCACTCACACACTCACTCACCCACTCACTCACCCACCCACTCAATCACTCACACACTCACTCACCCACTCACTCATATACTCATTGATCCACTCACACACCCACCCACTCACTCACCCACTCATTCACTCACTCACACACTCACACACCCACCCGCTCACTCACCCACTCATTCACTCACATACTCACCCACCCACTCACTCACCTACTCACTGATCCACTCACACACCCACACACTCACTCACACACTCAATCACCCACTCACCCACTCACACACCCACTCATCCACTCACACACTCAATCACCCACTCACCCACTCACACACCGACTCATTCACCCTCTTACGCACCCACTCACTCACTCACACACACAATCACCCACTCACTCACCCACTCACTCACTGATCCATTCATTCGCTCACGGACACATCTCACTCACCCACTTGCTCACCCACTCCCTCACTCACCCACTCACTCACCCACTTACTCACCCACTTACTCACCCACTCTCTCGCTCACTGAGAAACTCACAGATTCACTTCCTCACCTGTTCACACGCTCACCCACTCACTCACCCACCCACTCATCCACTCACACACTCACTCACCCACCCACTCATTCACTCACTCACTCACCCACTCACTCACCCACCCACTCATCCACTCACACACTCACTCACCCACTCACTCACCCACCCACTCATCCACTCACACACTCACTCACCCACTCACTCACCCACCCACTCAATCACTCACTCACCCACTCACTCACCCACTCCCTCACTCACCCACTCAGTCATCCACTTACTCACCCACTCTCTCGCTCACTGACCAACTCACACATTCACTTCCTCACCTGTTCACACGCTCACCCACTCACTCACCCACCCACTCATTCACTCACACACTCACCCACTCACTCACCCACCCACTCATCCACTCACACACTCACTCACCCACTCACTCACCCACCCACTCATTCACTCACACACTCACCCACTCACTCACCCACCCACTCATCCACTCACACACTCACTCACCCACTCACTCACCCACCCACTCAATCACTCACACACTCACTCACCCACTCACTCATATACTCATTGATCCACTCACACACCCACCCACTCACTCACCCACTCATTCACTCACTCACACACTCACTCACCCACTCACTCACCCACCCACTCATTCACTCACATTCCCAAACAGCTGAAACTTGACCTCAATGCGAGCCGTAAACCAATGAAGAACAGACGTTCCACGGCTGACATTAATTTAAGAATTTTATTTGTTTCAAACAAATCAGGAGTATACATTTATATTATTTTATACAATTATACAAAAATACACAGCTCCTTTCGACTTCAATCCAAAGTGATCTGTCGTGGTACAAGCTCAAAAGAACCCTCTATACTCTAAGGTTTTTTTCGGTAAAGTCACGTAGGTAAAAAAATAAAATAAAAAATAAAATAATAATAAATGAAAATAAATCAAATAACTCACGACAGTTATTTTGCTGTGCATTTTTACACCTGACGAAGGAAGCTTGTGTTGCCTCCGAAACGTCGTGATTTAATTGATTTATTTGCATGCAATATTTATTGATTTATTTCCCTACGTGACTTTACCGAAACAACCGAACAGTATGAATCCTTGCAGTCACGAAAGCTTCAAATCTAGAACCCTCTATGTCAAACCCCACATCACGAAGCCAGTCATCTCAGTCAGGCCGATCGAGCGGCCGATCGAACGAGCGATCGATCGAGTGATCGATCGAGCGATCGATCGATCGAGCGAGCGATCGATCGAGCGGCCGATCGAACGAGCGATCGATCGAGCGATCGATCGAGCGATCGATCGATCGAGCGAGCGATCGATCGAGCGGCCGATCGAACGAGCGATCGATCGAGCGATCGATCGAGCGATCGATCGATCGAGCGAGCGATCGATCGAGCGGCCGATTGAACGAGCGATCGATCGAGCGAGCGATCGATCGAT
Source organism: Lampetra planeri (assembly GCF_965212315.1). Classification (NCBI taxonomy): domain Eukaryota; kingdom Metazoa; phylum Chordata; class Hyperoartia; order Petromyzontiformes; family Petromyzontidae; genus Lampetra; species Lampetra planeri. The sequence goes on along the minus strand of NW_027615145.1, from coordinate 23,500 downwards.
CGAGCGGCCGATCGAGCGAACGATCGATTGCTCGCTCGATCAATCGATCGGGCGATTGATCGATCGAGCGATCCATCGACTGACCGATCGACCGAGCGAGACGTCGAACGACCGTGGATCACGTGGTTGCGTATTTGTTTCCGTAAACATTCGACTCTTTGGCCAGCAGGCTCCTCTTCATGCGCTTGAGGTACGTGCTACGGTTGAGAGAGACAGACAGACAGACACACACACAGTGCGTTACGCATACGTACACAAAGCAGTTCTCAAGAAATTAGTCCTCAATGTAGCATTGTGGTGTAGTGTATAGTAGTGTAGTGTATAGTATTGTAGTGTATAGTAGTGTATAGTAGTGTAGTGTATAGTAGTGTAGTGTATAGTGTAGTGTATAGTGTAGTGTATAGTGTAGTGTATAGTGTAGTGTATAGTGTAGTGTAGTGTGTAGTAGTGTGTAGTGTATAGTGTAGTGTATAGTGTAGTGTATAGTATCGTGTATAGTGTAGTGTATAGTAGTGTAGTGTATAGTGTATAGTAGTGTAAAGTATAGGAGTGTAGTGTATAGTAGTGTAGTGTATAGTAGTGTAATATATAGTGTAGTGTATAGTGTAGTGTATAGTAGTGTAGTGTATAGTGTAGTGTATAGTAGTGGTGTATAGTAGTGTATAGTGTAGTTATAGTATAGTGTATAGTAGTGGTGTATAGTAGTGTGTAGTGTATACTAGTGTAGTAGTGTAGTGTATGGTAGTGTAGTATATAGAAGTGAAGTGTATAGTAGTGTAGTGTATGGTAGTGTAGTGTATAATGTAGTGTATAGTGCAGTGTATAGTAGTGGTGTACAGTAGTGTAGTGTATGGTAGTGTAGTGTATTGTGCAGTGTATAGTAGTGGTGTACAGTAGTGTATGGTAGTATATAGAAGTGTAGTTTCCGACATCGGCCTGACATTCGCCCATGACGTCGACCCGACGTTCGCCCAACGTCAGCCCGCGACGTCGGGCGAACGTCGGCCCCGCGACGTTGGGGGAGCCCACGCCAGAGGTCGCAACCGGGTACCCGATACCCGTACCCTACCCGATACCCGTACTCTACCCGATACCCGTACCCTACCCGATACCCGTACTCTACCCAATACCCGTACCCTACCCGATACCCGTACTCTACCCAATACCCGTACCCTACCCGATACCCGTACTCTACCCGATACCCGTACCCTACCCGATACCCGTACCCTACCCGATACCCGTACCCTACCCGATACCCGTACCCTACCCGATACCCGTACTCTACCCAATACCCGTACCCTACCCGATACCCGTACCCTACCCGATACCCGGCTACCCGTACCCGGCCGGGTACGGGTACCCGTTTGCGACCCTGGTGCGGCCGGGTACGGGTACGGGTAGGCCGTGAGTCACTGGTGAGTCACCGTTTGTCACTCATTTCCCAACGTCTTGTCTCTTCTCACAATTCAAGTTCCTAGAATCAACCCACCCGCGCCTGCAACATGGCTTCATCCCAGAGGTCGCAATCGGGTACCCGATACCTGTACCCTACCCGTACCCGGGCCGGGTACGGGTAGGGTACGGGTACGGCCGGGTACGGGTACGGGTAAGGAATCAAAACCCGTTTGCGACCTCTGACCCACGCCGCCCGCTCACCAGATGGCGATGCCCACGGCCAAGATGGCGGCTAGCGCCACAGCGCTGATGACCACGGTGGTGATGAGTAGGCCCCTGGAGGCCTCAGGGGTCACTGCACACACAGCGGGGGGGGGGGGGGGGGTTGGTGAGTCACGTGACGGGGTGGGCGGCTGTGTGAGTCTCTGTCTCTCTGTGTGGGTCTCTCTGTGTGAGTTTGTGTCTCTCTGTGTGAGTCTGTCTCTCTGTGTGAGTCTCTCTGTGTGAGTGTGTGTCTCTATGTGTGAGTCTCTCTGTGTGAGTCTGTGTCTCTATGTGTGAGTCTCTCTGTGTGAGTTTGTGTATGTCTGTGTGAGTCTCTCTCTGTGTGGGTCTGTGTCTCTCTGTGTGAGTCTATGTCTCTCTGTGTGAGTCTCTGTCTCTCTGTGTGAGTCTCTCTGTGTGAGTGTGTGTCTCTATGTGTGAGTCTCTCTGTGTGAGTCTGTGTCTCTATGTGTGAGTCTCTCTGTGTGAGTTTGTGTATGTCTGTGTGAGTCTCTCTCTGTGTGGGTCTGTGTCTCTCTGTGTGAGTCTATGTCTCTCTGTGTGAGTCTCTGTCTCTCTGTGTGAGTCTCTCTGTGTGAGTGTGTGTCTCTATGTGTGAGTCTCTCTGTGTGAGTTTGTGTCTGTCTGTGTGAGTCTCTCTCTGTGTGGGTCTGTGTCTCTCTGTGTGAGTCTATGTCTCTCTCTCTGTGTAAATCTGTGTCTCTCTGTGTGAGTCTATGTCTCTCTCTCTGTGAGTCTGTGTCTCTCTGTGTGAGTCTCTGTCTCTCTGTGTGAGTCTCTCTGTGTGAGTCTGTGTCTCTCTGTGTGAGTCTCTCTGTGTGAGTCTGTGTCTCTCTGTGTGAGTCTGTGTCTCTCTGTGTGAGTCTCTCTGTGTGAGTTTGTGTCTGTCTGTGTGAGTCTCTCTGTGTGTGAGTCTATGTTTCTCTGTGTGAGTCTCTGTCTCTCTGTGTGAGTCTATGTCTCTCTGTGTGAGTCTCTGTCTCTCTGTGTGAGTCTGTGTCTCTCTGTGTGAGTCTATGTCTCTATGTGTGAGTCTGTGTCTCTCTGTGTGAGTCTGTGTCTCTCTGTGTGAGTCTCTCTGTGTGAGTTTGTGTCTGTCTGTGTGAGTCTCTCTGTGTGTGAGTCTATGTTTCTCTGTGTGAGTCTCTGTCTCTCTGTGCGAGTCTATGTCTCTCTGTGTGAGTCTCTGTCTCTCTGTGTGAGTATGTGTCTCTCTGTGTGAGTCTATGTCTCTATGTGTGAGTCTGTGTCTCTCTGTGTGAGTCTATGTCTCTCTGTGTGAGTCTCTCTGTGTGAGTCTGTGTCTCTCTGTGTGAGTCTCTCTGTGTGAGTCTGTGTCTCTGTGTGGGTCTGTCTCTCTGTGTGAGTCTGTGTCTCTCTGTGTGAGTCTCTCTGTGTGAGTCTGTGTCTCTCTGTGTGAGTCTCTCTGTGTGAGTTTGTGTCTGTCTGTGTGAGTCTCTCTGTGTGAGTCTATGTCTCTCTGTGTGAGTCTCTGTCTCTCTGTGTGAGTCTGTGTCTCTCTGTGTGAGTCTATGTCTCTCTGTGTGAGTCTCTGTCTCTCTGTGTGAGTCTGTGTCTCTCTGTGTGAGTCTATGTCTCTCTGTGTGAGTTTCTGTGTGTCTCTGTCTCTCTGTGTGTCTCCGTCTCTCTGTGTGTGTCTCTGTCTCTCTATGTGAGTCTATGTCTCTCTCTCTCTGTCTCTCTCTGTCTCTGTCTCTCTCTGTCTCTTTCTACGTCTCTCTCTGTCTCTTTGTCTCTGTCTCTCTGTGTAAGTATATGTCTCTCTGTGTGAGTCTCTGTGTGTCTCTGTCTCTCTGTGTGAGTCTATGTCTCTCTCTCTCCCTCTCTCTGTCTCTTTCTACGTCTCTCTCTATCTCTCTCTGTCTCTCTGTCTCTCTCTGTCTCTCTCCCTCTCTCTGTCTCTCTCTCTCTCTCTGTCTCTCTCTGTCTCTCTGTCTTTCTCTATGTCTCTCTCCCTCTCTCTGTCTCTCTCTGTCTCTCTGTCTCTCTCTGTCTCTCTCTGTCTCTCTGTCTCTCATCAGTTCCTCTAGAATGGAAACATTCCTATGTTCGTCCACTTCACAAAGGGGGCCCTAAAGATGATTCAAATAACTACCGACCTATCTCAATTTTGTCCCCGTTGATGAAAATTTTTGAAAAATTATTGAACTACCAAATTATCAGTTTCCTGTCCGCCAACAATCTATTACATCTAAAACAATCTGGGTTCCGAAAAAAATACAGCACCACATCTGCTGCATTAGACTCTATGAATCACATTTACAGTAGCCTTGATAATAAGCAGTACTGCGCCTGTCTTTTTCTTGACTTGTCCAAAGCTTTTGATACAGTAGACCACAACATCCTGCTTAGTAAAATAAGTTGCCTCGGTTTTTCCGAAAACACAGTAAAATGGTTAAAAAATTACCTCTTTTCTCGCACCCAAACTGTATTCACAGATGGTTGGAGGTCAAACAGTGTTAAGATAACAAAAGGGGTTCCACAGGGTTCCATTCTCGGCCCCCTCTTGTTCTCTCTTTATGTAAATGACTTGGGCACTGAACTGGATTATTCCAGGGTAAATCTTTTTGCAGATGACACGGTACTAATTACTGCTGGCCGCTCTCCGGATGACGTGATTGCTAAGCTCCAGAGTGATTTCAACAAACTACAACATCAGCTAGTTGCTCTTAAACTAGTCCTAAATCCTGCCAAAACCAAGGTGCTATGCTTCTCACCAGGACTAAAGCGGGAAGTTATTTTCCCCAAATTACATTCCTTAAATAATGATCATATAGAGCAAGTTAAGATCTATAAGTATCTTGGGATCATCCTGGATTCAAAACTGAATTTTGAAGATCACATTGATTATATTGGGAAAAAGACAAAAATTAAAATTGGTTTTCTATATCGACACAAGCACTGCTTCCCCCCTATGTTCCGTTTGGAATTGATTAAAGCTACCATACTGCCTCTACTTGATTACTGTGACATTGTTTATAAATCAGCCCCAAGTACTGTACTGAAGAAGCTTGACTCAATGTATCACTCGGCCTTAAGATTTGCATTGAACTGCCCATATAGGACTCACCACTGTGACCTCTACATTGGGTCAAACTTAACATCTCTGAATGTTCGACGGCTTGTGCACCAGATCTTATTTATTCATGATGTACTTGCAAAAGAATCTGCAGATTACCTGCTGGATCTCATCTCTGTTTCAAAGAACAAATTTGACCTAAGGTCTACACTCATTTACCAGCTTAATATTCCCTATTGCCGTACATATACTGGAGGAAGGGCCTTTGCTATTGATGCCCCCAGGGTCTGGAATGCTGTTGCCAATAAATTGAAACTTGAGTCACTACCTATGAGATCTTCACTCAAAACTGCTCTAGAGGAGTTGTACACCCCTAGCTGCCAGTGCTATTCAGTGACCTAAAATAAAATGTTTCGCTCCGGATGATCGCTACAAAGTATGACCTGTGTTTTGATTTAGTGTGCTGATCTTAAAGGTGGAGGGACTCATGCAGCCAGCTATGGCTGCAGGGTTTTGGTAGTACATGTTGTTTATGCCATTTATTGTGAAAATTCTGTCACAGTTCCTATGATTGCTTTTTCATTGCTTTCATGGCTTTATTTTGGTGATTTCGAAAAGTGTATTGGTTTAGCCATGTTTGTTTGTTGTAGTACAGAGTTAGACTGATGGCCTTAATTTAAGCTGTCTTGTGGTTGTTGTTGTTGTTGTTTGACTTGCATCCCACTGGGATTTTTGCACACAGCGTTGGTGTACGGTGCTTTTTCTGCAATATTTTGCTGTCTTTTCTTGGATTTTCTGTTTGCACTTAGTCACATATTCACTTTAAGATGTTTTTTTGTTCATGTTTTTGTTTTTTGTTTGTTGCGGTTGCACCCGATTCAAGAGCTGAATGGCTCACAGGGCTATACCTAATAAATGAACTTGAACTTGAACTCTCTCTCTCTCTCTGTCTCTCTCTCTGTCTCTCTCTCTGTCTCTCCCTCTCTCTGTCTCTCTACATTTCTCTCTCTGTCTCTCTACATTTCTCTCTCTGTCTCTCTCTGTCTCCCTCTCTGTGTCTCTCTGCCTCTCTCGCCGCGTCCCCCTCACCGACGCATCCCCGTCCCGACGTTCCGGGCTGGAACCCGGCGAGGCAGACGCAGCGGTGGCTGCCGCTGGCTTCCGCCGTGGGCAGGCAGACCGAGTTGGGCTCGGAGGCGCACGGCGGCGGGGACCCCGCGCACGGATCAATCGCTGGCGGTGGCGCAGAGAGACAGGGGACAGAGAGACAGAGAGACAGACAGGGGGACAGAGAGACAGGCAGACAGACAGGGGGACAGACAGAGAGACAGGCAGACAGACAGACAGACAGCCTTCACCACCACCGCCACCTCCGCCACCACCACGACCAACACCACCTCCACATCCACCGCCACCACCGCCACCTTCACAACCGCCACCACCACCTCCAACACCGCCATCACCACCTCCACCACCACCTCCACCACCTCTACCACCACCTCCACCACCGCCACCACCACCGCCACCACCGCCACCACCGCCACTTCCACCACCACCTCCACCACCACCATCACCACCACCACCTCCATCACCACCACCTCCACCACCTCCACCACCACCACCACTCATCACTCACCACGACACCTGGGTGCATCCCCCCAGGAGTTGTCCACACAGCTGATGGTGTCCGCGCCGACGATGTCGAAGCCGTCTCGGCACTCATAGCGCACCGCCAACACGCGGGTGACACCACCGCCACCACCGCCACCACCGACACCACCACACATGGAAAAGTGCGAGTTGGGTACGGAGGGCACCGGACCGCACGGAGTATCTAGGACACGCACACAGAGACACACACAGACACACACAGACACACACACACAGACACACACAGACACACACAGACACACACACCAGGGTCAGTTGCAGCAGCAGTGGTAGTAGTAGTAGTATAGTAGTAGTGGTGGTAGTAGTAGTGGTAGTAGTAGTAGTGGTGGTAGTAGTAGTAGTAATGGTAGTAGTAGTATAGTAGTAGTGGTAGTAGTGGTAATAGTATAGTAGTAGTAGTGGTAGTAGTGGGTCTCTATTGGTCTCTATCAGTATGGGTTTCTCTGTGTGTCTCTATGGCTTCATACGAGTCTCTGTGGGTCTCTATTGGTGGTGGTGTGGTGGTAGTGGCGTGGTGGTAGTGGCGTGGTGGTAGCGTGGTGGTGGTGCCGTGGTGGTGGTAGTGGCGTGGTGGTAGCGTGGTGGTGGTGGTGGTAGCGTGGTGGTGGTGGTGGTAGCGTGGTGGTGGTGGCGTGGTAGTGGCATGGTGGTGCCGTGATGGTGGTGTGATGGTAGTGGTGTGGTGGTGGTGGCATGGTTGTAGCTTGCAAGCATGGTGGTGGTGGTGCCGTGATGGTGGTGGTGTGGTGGTCGTGGTAGCGTAGTGGTGGTAGCGTGGTGGTGGTAGTGGCATGGCGGTTGCATGCTAGCGCCGTGATGGTGGTGCCGTGGTGGTCGTGGTAGCGTAGTGGTGGTAGCGCAGTAATGCTGTTGGTGGTGCGGTGTCTCCGAGGCTCCGTCCTCACTCTGCGTCTCCTCCTTCCAGGGCAGGAGGTTGATCGGCGGCAGCTCCTGGCAGTCGACGAACCCCTGGGGGTACGGCTGGTACAGGAAGGCGTCCAGGGGCACCTTGCGGACGCCGCTGTTGCCGCAGATGAGACGCGAGAGGCTCACGTTGCGTAGCTCGGTGACTTGGGCCGGCGTGAAGAGGCCTTCGCGCTCGTGCCAAAACCTGCAGCCGGGGTTCAGCGCCACCGTCACCGTCACAGTCATCGACATCATCATCATCACCGCCACCGTCATCATCATCATCATCACCACCAACATCACCACCATCAACATCATCACCACCAACATCATCACCACCACCATCATCACCACCAACATCATCACCACCAACATCATCACCACCACCATCATCACCACCAACATCATCACCACCACCATCACCACCACCAACATCATCACCACCACCATCACCACCACCAACATCATCACCACCACCATCACCACCGCCACCGTCATCACCACCACAGCCATCTTCATCACCACCACCATCATCACCACCACCGTCACCGTCATCACCACCACAGCCACCATCGTCACCACCACCATCACCACCACCAACATCACCGTCATCACCACCACCAACATCATCACCACCACAGCCATCTTCATCACCACCACCACCGTCACCGTTATCACCACCGCCACCCATACCCACTCACCCACACCCCACACCCCACACCCACTCACGCACACACCTACACACCCACACACACCCACACACACCCACCCATCCACCCACCCACTCACCCACCCACCGACACCCTACACCCACACCCACCCACTCATCCACTCACCCACTCACCCACTCACCCACTCACCCACTCACCCACCCACTCACCCACCCACACCCCCACACACCACACCCACCCACCGATCTCCGTCGCGTATGAGCGCGAACTGTCGCGCCAGGAGGCAGGAGAACAGCGGCCCCACTCGTCCCCCACACTCACTCACTCACTCACCCACTCACCGACTCACCCACTCACCCACTCACCCACTCACCCACCCACTCACCCACCCACACCCCCACACACCACACCCACCCACCCACCGGTCTCCGTCGCGTATGAGCGCGAACTGTCGCGCCAGGAGGCATGAGAACAGCGGCCCCACTCGTCCCCCCGGCACCGGCACCTCCAGGAGTCCCGCCAGCCACACGTCTACGTTGTCGGCGCTGCCATACAGCACAAGCACGCGGCCCGCCACATCGCTGCTGTTCCACGCCGTAGCCAACTCGGCCTGAGTCTGTAGCACTGGGAGCCCGCAGAAGCTACGCCAAGAGTTGTAGCCTGGAGTGGTGGTGGTGGTGGGGGTGGGGAGAGCAACAAGTGGGTAAAGGTGGGGTGGGAGCGGTGGGACAGCGGTTAGCAATGCATCGAGTTCCAATCTCAGCCGCCGCCACCGCTAAGATCCGAGTGGCCACGTCTCTGATTGTTACGCGCCCACGCCAACTCGGACCCCGCAGAAGCTACGCCAAGAGTTGTAGCCTGGAGTGGTGGTGGTGGTGGTGGTGGGGGTGGTGGGGAGAGCAGTGGGTGGGCAAAGGTGGGGTGGGAGCGGTGGGACAGCGGTTAGCAATGACCACAGTTACATTATCAGCTACTACCACCGCTAAGATCTGAGTGGCCACGTGGCTGATTTTTCCATTACAATGCTAACCTGGAAGGGTTCTACTGCTGCAGTCATCCCGCAGAATCTACACCAAGAGTTGTAGACTGCAGTGGCCATGGTGGTGGTGGGGAGAGCAGTGGGTGGGAAAAGGTGGGGTGGGAGCGGTGGGACAGCGGTTAGCAATGACCACAGTTACATTTTCAGCTACCACCACCTCTAAGATCCGAGTGGCCACGCCGCTGATTGTTACGCGCCCACGCCAACTCGGACCCCGCAGAAGCTACGCCAAGAGTTGTAGCCTGGAGTGATGGTGGTGGTGGGGGGGTGGGAGAGAGTAACGAGTGGGTAAAGGTGGGGTGGGAGCGGTGGGACAGCGGTTAGCAATGACCAGAGTTCCATTTTCAGCTACCACCACCGCTAAGATCCGAGTGGCCACGCCGCTGATTGTTACACGCCGAAGCCAACTCGGACCCCGCAGAAGCTACGCCAAACATTGTAGACTGGAGTGGTGGTGGTGGTGGTGGTGGTGGGGAGAGCAGTGGGTGGGCAAAGGTGGGGTGGGAGCGGTGGGACAGCGGTCAGTGGGCAGATCAGCTCCACGGTAGGTCCTGGTGTCAAGGACATGGGCTCGCATCCGCTGTCCCTTCACTATATAGTCCAGCAGATGTTCTTGCTTGGACCCGGCATGCATTCATGACCTTGCATGGATGCGATGCTGGAACAGCGTGTTGGTAATTACAAGCCCGAGTCCAGCAGCTTCCTTCCGATGTTATTGAGCTGATCTGGCCCATGCCTTCCAATCACTCCAGCCCAGGTGCCAGCATCATGACCAACTCGGGCATTGAAGTCACCCAACAGGATGGCTCTAGCCCAAGGGACCACTTTAGCCAGCACCCGTGACAGGAGGTCAACGAAGGCATCTGACTCATCGGCCTTGCCTGCATCCCTCCACTGCTGTTAGTCTTCGGTGGGGACATAAGTAACCACCACCACTCCCTCGCCCCTGATTGATGGGAAGGCAAGCCGACAGTCACCTGGGGCTCAGAGCTTTTGACATTTTGACACGTCACCACCATTCTCCCACACCCTTTTGTTCAAAAGAAGAGCCACTCCCTGTTGTTTGGCAGTCTCAGACCCCGAGTAGAGAACTGTCCACCCCTCATGGTGACTGGAACAAGAGCCAGACCTCCTGAATGCCACAGAAATCCAGGCGGTACCGGTTCAGCTCCCGACAGAGGAGTGGCAGCCTCTCCTCCGCAGTGAGCGTGCGGACATTTCACGTGGCCACACGAAGTGGCTTTTTGTTGTTTCTGGAGGAGCCCCGAGGGTAAAGATTCAATCTCCTGGCTCCGCCAAATGGGGTTTGGCCAAGAGACGTCAAAGACGCCCGTCCCCCCGGGGCCTCCGGCACAAGCTTAGTTCGTTTTATCCCACGTAGTTTAGTGGAACTTGGGTTGAAAGTGGAGGGGTTACCAGCCCATCGCTCCCATCCAGAACCGCCCGGACAACAGGACAGACAGCCGGGCAGATGGAGAGACTGACAGGAGGAAAGACGGACACATGGCCAGACAGACAGCAGGAGAGGCACACAGCAGGCCAGACAGACACTAAGCCAGACAGACAGACACTAGGCCAGACAGACAGCAGGTCAGACAGACAGACAGACAGCAGGCCAGACAGACAGCAGGCCACACAGACAGACAGCAGGCCAGACAGACGGACAGACAGCAGGCCAGACAGACAAACAGCAGGCCAGACAGACAGACAGCAGGCCAGACAGACAGACAGACAGCAGGCCAGACAGTCAGACAAACAGCAGTCCAGACGAACAGCAGGAGAGGCACACAGCAGGCCACACAGACAGCAGGCCAGACAGACGGACACTAGGCAAGACAGACACTAGGCCAGACAGACAGACAGACAGACAGCAGGCCAGACAGACAAACAGACAGACAGACGGACGCAGACTGACCAGGCAGTCCGTGGTCTCGGCCGCGCTGCATGTTGAGAGATGCGAGGTCGAGCGCCAGGCGCCTCGTCAGAGCGAAGAGCTTCTCCCTCAGCTCGTCGGGCATCATCTCGTAGAGGGCGTTCTGCTTGGCCGGACTGCCGATGAGGCCCCGCAGGACCGGGTCCACTCCGCCTGCGGACGAGGAGGAGGTGGAGGAGGAGGGGGAGTGACCTCCAGGTGAAGTCTGGAACGGCGCACGAGTTTTGCCGCACACCACGGGCAACGAGGGTAGATCATTTGAGGCTGAGTCGACCTAGGGGAGGCCCAGGGCCGGTTCGGATGATCGGCAACGGTGGTGTTGGCCGCGCGCGGGAAACGCACACGCGCGCACGCACGCGCACACACGCGCGCACACAGGCACGCACAGACACGCGCACACACGCACACACACACGCACACACATACGACACTGACAGACACGCAACAAAAGCAAAGAATCTCCCGTACAGCCTGGTCTTCACCTGAGGACGGCTGCTTGCGTTGTGGCCGAAACGTCGTGAGAGTTATTTTATTATGTTTTATGTTTTATTATTTTATTATTTCCATTCTACGTGACTTTACCGAAAGAACCAAGAAGATGAATCCCTGCAGTCACGAAAGCTTTAAATTGGCTTTTCCTTGTTTCTGGAGGAGCCCCGAGGGAGAAGATTCAATCTCCTGGCTCCACCACACACGTGCGTTGTTTCTGGAGGAGCCCCGAGGGAGAAGATTCAATCTCCTGGCTCCACCACACACGTGCGTTGTTTCTGGAGGAGCCCCGAGGGTGAAGATTCAATCTCCTGGCTCCACCACACACACGCATTGTTTCTGGAGGAGCCCCGAGGGTGAAGATTCAATCTCCTGGCTCCACCACACACGTGCGTTGTTTCTGGAGGAGCCCCGAGGGTGAAGATTCAATCTCCTGGCTCCACCACACACGCGCATTGTTTCTGGAGGAGCCCCGAGGGTGAAGATTCAATCTCCTGGCTCCACCACACACGTGCGTTGTTTCTGGAGGAGCCCCGATGGAGAAGATTCAATCTCCTGGCTCCACCACACACGCGCATTGTTTCTGGAGGAGCCCCGAGTGTGAAGATTCAATCTCCTGGCTCCACCACACACGTGCGTTGTTTCTGGAGGAGCCCCGAGGGAGAAGATTCAATCTCCTGGCTCCACCACACACGCGCGTTGTTTCTGGAGGAGCCCCGAGGGTGAAGATTCAATCTCCTGGCTCCACCACACACGTGCGTTGTTTCTGGAGGAGCCCCGAGGGTGAAGATTCAATCTCCTGGCTCCACCACACACGCGCGTTGTTTCTGGAGGAGCCCCGAGGGTGAAGATTCAATCTCCTGGCTCCACCACACACGTGCGTTGTTTCTGGAGGAGCCCCGAGGGAGAAGATTCAATCTCCTGGCTCCACCACACACGCGCATTGTTTCTGGAGGAGCCCCGAGGGTGAAGATTCAATCTCCTGGCTCCACCACACACATGCGTTGTTTCTGGAGGAGCCCCGAGTGTGAAGATTCAATCTCCTGGCTCCACCACACACGCGCATTGTTTCTGGAGGAGCCCCGAGTGTGAAGATTCAATCTCCTGGCTCCACCACACACGTGCGTTGTTTCTGGAGGATCCCCGAGGGAGAAGATTCAATCTCCTGGCTCCACCACACACGCGCATTGTTTCTGGAGGATCCCCGAGGGAGAAGATTCAATCTCCTGGCTCCACCACACACGTGCGTTGTTTCTGGAGGAGCCCCGAGTGTGAAGATTCAATCTCCTGGCTCCACCACACACGCGCGTTGTTTCTGGAGGAGCCCCGAGGGTGAAGATTCAATCTCCTGGCTCCACCACACACGCGCGTTGTTTCTGGAGGAGCCCCGAGTGTGAAGATTCAATCTCCTGGCTCCACCACACACGTGCGTTGTTTCTGGAGGATCCCCGAGTGTGAAGATTCAATCTCCTGGCTCCACCACACACGCGCCCATCACAAGCGCACGCGCACACGCCACCGGTACCTTCCTCGACGATTCTCCAGGGCGCCAGGAAGGCCTGGTGCAGGGCGAGGTTGGGGTAGAGGGGGTGCTCCTGGTAGTCCTCGCCGAGCCGTCGAAGCACCGGCTGCACAGTCACGTGTCCGAAGCGGAAGGCCGCCGTCGCGAAGACGTTGGAGATGCGGGGGTCGGCGCTGGAGTTGTAGCCGGAGTACGGCCCCAGCCAGGCGCTCGCCGCGGCCGGTCCAATCACCCGGGGCACGTAGTCTCGCCACGTGATCACCTGCGAGGTGGTGGTGGGGGGTTGGTGGTGGTAGTGGTGGTGGGGGGTGGTGGTGGTGGTGGTGGTGGGGGGGGGGGTGGTAGGGGGGGGGGTGGAGTGGTGGTGGGGTGGGGTGGTAGGGGGGGTGGTAGTGGTGGGGTGGTGGTGGTGGTGGGGGGGGGGTGGAGTGGTGGTGGGGTGGGGTGGTGTTGGTGGTGGTAGTGGTGGTGGGGGGTGGTGGTGGTGGTGGTGGGGGGGGGGGGTGGTGGGGGGGGGTGGAGTGGTGGTGGGGTGGGGTGGTAGGGGGAGTGGTAGTGGTGGGGTGGTGGTGGTGGGGGGGGGGGTGGTAGGGGGGGGGGGGGGGTGGTGGTGGGGTGGGGTGGTAGGGGGGGTGGTAGTGGTGGGGTGGTGGTGGTGGTGGGGGGGGTGGTGTTGGTGGTGGGGTGGTGGTGGTGGGGTGGTCGGGTGGTGGTGGTGGAGTGGTGGTGGTGGGGTGGTGGTGGTGGGGTGGTGGGGTAGTGGTGGTGGAGTGGTGGTGGGGTAGTGGTGGGGGGGTGGTGATGGTGAGGTGGTGGTGGGGTGGTGGTGGGAGGGGTGGTGGTGATGGTGGTGGAGTGGAGGTGGTTAGGTTGCGGTGTTGGTGGGGTGGTGGAGGGGTGGTGGTTTTGAAACGATAGTGGTGGTGGAGCGGTGGTGGTGGTGAGGTGGTGATGATGGAACGGTGGTGGTGGTGATGGAGCGGTGGTGGAGTGGTGGTGGTGGTGAGGTGGTGGGGGGTTGATGGTGGGGGGAAGGGTGGGGGGTGGTGGTTGACGTTGAGTCAACGTCCGGGGCGACGTCCGGGGCGAAACGTCGCTTCAGTCACTCAGTCCCCCAGTCTCTGAGTCACTCAGCCCCCCAGTCACTCAGTCCCCCACTCAGTCCCCCAGTGAATCAGCCCCCCAGTCCGTCCCCCAGACACTCAGTCACTCAGTCACTCGGCCCTCCAGTCTCTGAGTCACTCAGCCCCCCAGTCTCTGAGTCACTCAGCCCCCCAGTCAACCAGTCCCCCACTCAGTCCCCCAGTGAATCAGCCCCCCAGTCCGTCCCCCAGACACTCAGTCACTCAGTCACTCAGCCCCCCAGTCTCTGAGTCACTCAGCCCCCCAGTCACTCAGTCCCCCAGTGAATCAGCCCCCCAGTCTCTGAGTCACTCAGTTCCCTAGTCACTCAGCCCCCTAGTGAATCAGCCCCCCAGTCTCTGAGTCACTCAGACCCCCAGTCACTCAGCCCCCCAGTCCGTCCCCCAGACACTCAGTCACTCAGTCACTCAGCCCCCCAGTCTCTGAGTCACTTAGCCCCCCAGTCCCCCAGTCACTCAGCCCCCCAGTCACTCAGCCCCCCAGTCACTCAGCCCCCCAGTCACTCAGCCCCCCAGTGAATCAGCCCCCCAGTCACTCAGCCCCCCAGTCACTCAGCCCCCCAGTCACTCAGCCCCCCAGTCACTCAGCCCCCCAGTCCGTCCCCCAGACACTCAGTCACTCAGCCCCCCACTCAGTCCCCCTGTGAATCAGCCCCCCAGTTCGTCCCCCAGACACTCAGTCACTCAGTCACTCAGCCCCCCAGTCTCTGAGTCACTCAGCCCCCCAGTCACTCAGCCCCCCAGTGAATCAGCCCCCCAGTCACTCAGCCCCCCAGTCACTCAGCCCCCCAGTCACTCAGCTCCCCCTACCTGCATGTAGGAGGCGACAATCCTGCGCGTCTCGTAGTAGACGGAGTCGCTCCCCCAGTGCGGGTTGAGTTCCCGCAGGGCGCGTGCCACTCGGTTGTGCTCGCGAAGGAACACGGCGTGGAAAGCCAACAGGGCGTTGTTCTCGTTGGTGCGAACCTCACCTGTAGGCATCGTCATCATCGTCATCATTTGCATCATCGGCAGCAGCATTGTCGTCATCATCGCAGGCATCATCATCGCAGGCATCATCATCGCAGGCATCATCATCGCAGGCATCATCATCGCAGGCATCATCATCGCAGGCATCATCATCGCAGGCATCATGATCGTCATCATCAGCAACATCGTCATCATCAGCATCGTCATCAGCAGTAGCATCGTCATCATCAGCAACATCGGCAGCATCGTCGTCTTCATCATCGTCGTCAGCAGGCATCTTCCATCGTAGGGCATCAGCGAGCATCAATCAGAACCACACCACCACCACCACCATTCCAACACCACTCCACCACCACACCACCACGCCACACCACCACCAACCTACCCCCCCACTACCCCCACAACCCCCCACCACCCACACCACCCACACCACCCTACCCCCACCACTCCACCACACCACTACCACCACACCACCCCCCCAACCACCCCCCACCACCCACACCACCCTACCCCGCACCACCCACACCACCCCCCCAACCACACCCCACCCACCCCCCCACCCCTCCCCCACCCCCACCCCCACCCACAACCCCCCACCACCCACACCACCCTACCCCCCACCACCCACACCACCCTACCCCCCACCACCCAAACCACCACTCAACCCCACACCACCCACACCACACACCCAACACCTCCCCCACCCACCCCCCCACCCCTCCCCCACCCCCCCACCCCCCCACCACCCCCCCCCACCACCCCCCACCACCCCCACCACCCACACCACCCTACCCCACCCCTCCCCCACCCACCCCCTACCCCCCCCACCCCCAACCACCACCCACAACACCCTACCCCCACCACTCCACCACACCACTACCACCACACCACCCTACCCCCACCACACCCACCCCCCCACCACCCCCCCTCACCCCCACCCCCCCACCCACCCACCACCCACAACCCACCAGCAAGAAAGCACGGCACCCCCCTCTCCGACGAGCGCGTTGTCGCGATTCAGCGCGCAGGCGCTGACCCCCGTGCCCTCCACGAACGGCAGGAGGCCGAACCCTCCGTCCGAGTAGTTGCCGTTCACCCGCAGCTCCCCGTCCGCCCCCCGAAGCGTCAGGGACACGGCTCGGCTGCTGCCGTACACCTGCCCGGCGTCCACGAAGGACGTGAGGCCGTTGAGCTGCTCACGACGTCGACCTCCCACGTTCCCGGCGAGGCCGAAGACGGCCGCCCGGTCGCCCGTGCCGCAAACGGGCGACGAGCGAAAGAAGGGGAGGCACGCGTCCACCGTGTTGTTGATGCGCGGGTCGTTGGCTGGAACCTGTTTGTTGTTGTTGTTGTTTTGTTGGGAGGGTGGGTGGGGTGGGGTGGGGGGGTTGGGTGGTGGTTTTGACATGGTGGTGGTGGTGTGGTGGTGGTGATGGTGGTGGTGAGGTGGTGGTGGTGGTGGAGTGGTGGTGGAGCGGTGATAGTGGAGCGGTGGTGGTGGTGAGGAGATGGTAGTGTGGTGGTGGTGTTGAGGAGGTGGTAGTGTGGTGGTGGTGGTGGAGCGGTGGTGGTGGTGGAGCGGTGAGGTGGAGCGGTGGTGGTGGTGAGGTGGTGATGTTGGAGCGGTGGTGGTGTTGAGGAGGTGGTGGTGTAGCGGTGGTGGTGGTGTAGCGGTGGTGGTGTTGAGGAGGTGGTAGTGTGGTGGTGGTGGTGGTGTAGCGGTGGTGGTGTTGAGGAGGTGGTAGTGGTGGTGGTGGTGATGGTGGTGGTGGAGTGGTGGTGGTGAGGTGGTGATGGTGGAGCGGTGGTGGTGGTGGAGTGGTGGTGGTGGTGGTGGTGGAGCGGTGGTGGAGTGGTGGTAGTGGAGCAGTGGTGGTGGAGCGGTGGTGGTGGTGTTGAGGAGGAGGTGGTAGTGTGGTGGTGGTGGTGGTGGGTGGGTGAAGAGAGAACACGCTGTGAGTTTGGTGAGAGAGCGAGGGATGTTGAACCAGCAGTTCCACCCTCGCGTAGACATTGGCCCAATGTCTACCAGAGGTTCCAACCGCGTTCTACTTTCCAAAGTTTCCAACTGCATACCAACGTTCACCCATCATTCGCCCCAACGTCGCCTCAACGTCGCCCAACGTTCGCCCAACGTTGCCTCAATGTTTGCTCAACATTAACTCATCGTTCGCCAATTGTTGCCCCAACGTTGCCTCAACGTTCGCCCAACGTTGCCTCAACGTTCGCCCAACGTTCACCCATCGTTCGCCCCAACGGCGCCCCAACGTCGCCCCAACATTCGCCCAACGTTGCCTCAATGTTTGCTCAACATTAACTCATCGTTCGCCAATTGTTGCCCCAACGTTGCCTCAACGTTCGCCAAACGTTGCCTCAACGTTCGCCCAACGTTCACCCATCGTTCGCCCCAACGGCGCCCCAACGTCGCCCCAACATTCGCCCAACGTTGCCTCAACGTTCGCCCAACGTTCGCCCAACGTTGCCTCAACGTTCAACGATCGTTCGCCAATCGTCGCCCCAACGTTGCCTCAACGTCCGCCCAACGTCGCCTCAATGTTCGATCATCGTTCGCCCATCGTTCGCCCCAACGTCGCCCCGACGTTCCCCCAACGTTCCCCCAACGTTCGCCCAACGTCCGCCCAACCTTTAGAACCAACCTAGCCTCAACCTTCCCCCCCCCCCCCCCCCCCCCCCCATCGACGAATCGTCCAGCGTCACCCAACGACGTCCAGTTTCAACGTCGCCCGCCCGCCCGACGTCCCCCCAACGTTGCCTCAACGTCCGCCCGACGTTCGCCCCCCACCTTGATGGGGAAGCATGGCTCCCGGCGGTCGCACGAAGTGGCACAGTCGAGTCCCCCCGCGAAGGTGCGGAGGCTGGGGCTCTGCGGGGTGAGGTCCGTGTCGTGAGCTGTCCACTGGCCCCACTGGACGAATGCGTGCGACAGGGACGCCTCGTCGGCCCGCGACGAGGCGTCGCCCGCCACCAAGCGCACGATCTCGTTGGACACCACACGGACCTGTTGGTGGTGGTGGGGTGGGGTGGTGGGTGAGGGGGTTGTGGGGTTGTGGGTGGTGTGGTGTGTGGGGTGGGTGGGGTTGTGGGGTGGGGGTGGTGGGGTTGTGGGGTGGGGGTGGTGGGGTTGTGGGGTGGTGGTGTGTGTGGGGTTGTGGTTGTGGTGGGGTGTGGTTGTGGGTGGTGTGTGGGTGTTGTGGTGTTGGGGTTGGTGTGATGTGGGTGGTGTGGGTGTATGTGGGGTGGGTGGGGTGGTGGGTGAGGGGTGGGGGTGTTGGTGTTGGTGTGTGGTGTTGTGGGGTTGTGGGTGTGGTGTGGTGGGTGGGGTGGTGTGGGTGGGGTGGTTGGTTTGGTTGATGTGATGTGGGTGGGGTGGGTGTGGTGTGTGGTGTGATGGGGTGTGGTGTTGGTGTGGGTGGTGTGGTGGGGTGTGATGGGTGTGGTGGGTGGGGTGGGCGTGGTGGTTGGGGGTGTGGTGTGGTGTGTGGGTGTGTGGTGTAGTGTTGTGGTTGGTGTGGTGTGGTGTGATGTGGTTAATGTGTGGGTGTGGTGTGTGGGAGTGGTGCGTGGGTGTGGTGTGTGGGAGTGGTGTGTGGGAGTGGTGTGTGGGAGTGGTGTGTGGGTGTCGTGTGTGGGTGTGGTGTGTGGGTGTGGTGTGGAGTGATGTGATGTGGGTGGTGTGGGTGTGGTGTGGTGGGTGGTGGAGTGGTTGGGTGGTGTGGAGGGAGAGGAGGGAGGGAGGGTGGGAGGAAGGGGAGGGAGATGGGGGGGGCGACCAACGTTGACCCAACGTCTCACACAGGTGCGCATGAAACAAAGACTAAGGTCCCCCGTGTAGCCTCTGACAGAGCTGTAGGGGCAAGTGCTGTTGGTGGTAGCGAGTAGCTGCAGCAGTGTCTGTGAAGGTAGACACAGGCAAAGGTCCCCCGTGTAGCCTCTAGCAGGCTGTAGGGGCAAGTGCTGTTGGTGGTAGCGAGTAGCTGCAGCAATGTCTGTGAAGGTATACACAGACAAAGGTCCCCCGTGTAGCCTCTCCTCCAGTGGCGATGTTCACTACACTGCACCAGGTAACTCATTTGGGGCTGTGTGTGTGTGTGGGTCCGTGTGTGTGTGTAGGTGTGTGTGTGCGAGCGTGTGTGTAGGTGTGTGTGTAGGTGTGTGTGTAGCTGAGTGTGCGAGTGTAGGTGCGTGTGTGTGTAGGTGAGTGTATGTAGGTGTGTGTGCGCGTGTGTGTGTGTGTAGGCGTTTGTGTGTGTGTAGGTGAGTGTGTGTACGTGTAGGTGTGTGTGCGTGTGTGCGCTGGGGAGCGGTAGTGCAGCGGTTAGCGCTACGCTGCGCTATGAACCTGGAGACCCGGGTTCGATTCCCGCTCACGGCCAATACCACCAGTGACGATTATCTGAACCGGTCCCGGGCCTCCCCTAGGTCGACTCAGCCTCAAACGAGTACCTGGTGCGGTGTGTAGTAAACATCGCCACCGGGGAAACAAATGCGGTCAGGCGTGGTGCTGGCCACCCACCCACCTCGTGTACCGTTCCAACCTTGATAGGCGCTCGCTAACAGCACTTGCCCCGACAGTCTGTTAAGGCTATACGGGGGCTCTTTATCTTTGTGCGCTGTCGACTGACCGGGGGCAGCGTGTATCCGTTGTGCAGCTTCTCTTCGTCCCAGCCGCGTGGCAACGAGGCGTTGTCGTCATACTCCGCCGGGAGCCACCGCACGAAGCCCACGTTGGCAGCACCCAGACGCGGGTTGCCTCTATGGGGTGGAGGGGGGTGGAGGGGGGTGATGGTTATGATGGTGGTGATGGTGGTGTGATGGTAGTCCGGCAAACAGGTCCCTGTGGGGTGGGCTGGTAGGAACGAACAAATACGATACGAAGGGAGAGTTTGAGGCCTAGTTCTAGGCTTTAGGCCTAGCTGTAGGCTTTAGGCCGCTGTGAGATAATTATTAATTAAAATGTTTTAATTATTAATGTAAAAGCTTTAAATGTAAATGTTTCTATTTTTTTAAAAAACATCAGGGAATGTAACATTGTTAAACATTAACTCCCTTTCACACACGCGCGGGTACGATACGAAGGGAGAGTTTGAGGCCTAGTTCTAGGCTTTAGGCCTAGCTGTAGGCTTTAGGCCGCTGTGAGTTAATTTTTAATTTAAATGTTTTAATTAAAAACACTCTCAGGGAATTATAAGGGAATGTTACACTTGTTTAGCCAGGAAAGCCTCACTGAGTCTAAAGGTTTTTGTAGGGTCCTGCCAAGTGTTTGCAGTAGGGGGCAATGTTGCTACACCTAATCGGACATCGGACGGACGGACGATATAATCTATTGTAGGCTGGTTCACTTCGTTCCTACCAGTAAAATAATCCCCTAGCTCCTCGTGGTGCCGGACGGCAACGCTGTGGTAGGCAGTGCCGTGGGGGGAGGAGGGACACGTTTGATTTCCCTTTCTCTTCATGGCATCTGTGACCACCACAGCGGTGAAATGGGGGCTCTGGACAGGGTGCGAGGGGCTGGTAACCCCTCCACCTTCAATTAACTACCACGAAACTACGATGCAATAAAACGTGGTGAGCTTCGATTTAAAGCTTTCGTGACTGCAGGGATTCATCTTCTTGGTTCTTTCGGTAAAGTCACGTAGAAAGGGAAATAGTAAAATAATAAACATAAAACATAATAAAATACAATTCTCACGACGTTTCGGCCACAACGCAAGCAGCCGTCCTCAGGTGAAGAACAGGTCTGTCGGAAAGACAGGGTCAGACCCTGCTTGCGTTGTGGCCGAAACGTCGTGAGAATTATTGATGATGTTGTTGATGGTGATGATGATGATGTTATTTATGGTGATGTTGTTGATGGTGATGTTACCAGTTGTTGCGCTCCGAGTTGTAGGTCTGGTATTTGTTGATGGTGATGTTGATGATGTTGATGATGTTGATGATGGTGTTGATGGTGATGTTGTTGATGGTGATGATGTTGATGATGGTGGTGGTGTTGTTGATGATGTTGATGACGGTGATGTTGATGATGATGTTGATGGTGATGGTGGTGTTGATGATGTTACTGATGATGGTGTTGATGGTGATGTTGATGATGTTGATGATGGTGATGTTGATGATGGTGGTGGTGATGTTGATGATGTTGATGACGGTGATGTTGATGATGTTGATGTTTACGTTGATATTGATGGTGATGTTGATGATGTTGATGACGGTGATGTTGATGATGTTGATGACGGTGATGTTGATGATGTTGATGTTTACGTTGATATTGATGGCGATGTTGATGATGTTGTTGATGACGGTGATGTGATGACGATGTTGTTGATGATGTTGATGACGGTGATGATGATGATGTTGATATTGATGTTGACATTGATGTTGATGTTACCGGTTGTTGCACTCCGAGTTGTGCGCCTGGTATTTGTCGCTGAAGCAGTCCGCGAACATCGTGGTATCTGGAGCTGAGCACCACAGCCGGTGACGCGCTCTATAGTGGCCAGGTCCTGGGCACTCAGGAAGTCTGCGGCGATAGGGGAAGACCAACGGAGACATCGATTAAGAACAACCGCTAGAGGCTAACGCTGCTGCTCAAACTAATAATGATCATTGTTACTATACGCCATGATGCAACCCATCATGAGTGTCCTACCTTATCACAGACCAAGTCAAACCTTGTTGGTCACCCCGTTGCACATCTCAACGTTCATCCTATACACTACACTATACATTACAGTATTACACTACAGTATACACTACACTATTACACTACAGTATACACTACACACTACACTATACACTACACTATTACACTACACTATACACTACACTATTACACTACAGTATACACTATACGCTACACTATACACTACACTATACAATACACTATACACTACACTATACATTACACTATTACACTACACTATACACTACACTATACACTACACTATACACTATTACACTACAGTATACACTACACACTACACTATACACTGCACTATTACACTACACTATACACTACACACTACACTATACACTACACACTACACTATACACTACACACTACACTATACACTACACTATACACTACACACTACACTATATACTACACTATACATTACACTATTACACTACAGTATACACTACACACTACACTATACACTGCACTATATACTACACTATACATTACACTTACACTACAGTATACACTACACACTACACTATACACTACACTATACACTACACTATACACTACACTATACACTATACACTATACATTACACTATTACACTACACTATACACTACACACTACACTATACACTGCACTATACCGTACCTGTCAACCCCTTATCAGTGCCATACATTATCGCAGACCAATTGAGACCTTATCGGTCACCCCGTGCCCCTCACAAATCTCAACGTTCGTCCTACAAAGTCCCATCACGAGGGAGAAACACAAACACAAATAGACACAAAATTACATCTTGTCGCCCGTATAGAAACGGCTGCACGCTGCCGTGCGGACCTCAAAGCTCGGTGTCCCTGGAGGAAGAGGTGGAGGAGAGGGTGGAGGTGGTGGTGGAGGAGGTGGAGGAGGTGGAGGAGGTGGTGGAGGTGGTGGAGGGGGACAAGGAGGTGGAGAGGGTGGAGGAGGAGGTGGAGGTGGTGGAGGTGGTGGAGGAGGATGGAGGAGGAGGTGGAGGAGGTGGTGGAGGTGGTGGAGGTGGTGGAGGAGAGGGTGGAGGTGGTGGAGGAGGATGGAGGAGGAGGTGGAGGAGGATGGAGGAGGAGGTGGAGGAGGTGGAGGAGGATGGAGGAGGAGGTGGAGGTGGAGGAGGTGGTGGAGGTGGTGGAGGAGAGGGTGGAGGAGGTGGAGGAGGTGGAGGTGGTGGAGGAGGTGGAGGTGGTGGAGGAGGTGGAGGTGGTGGTGGAGGAAGTGGTGGAGCAGAGGGTGGAGGTGGAGGAAGTGGTGGAGGAGAGGGTGGAGGTGGTGGTGGAGGTGGAGGGGGACAAGGAGGTGGAGGAGGTGGTGGTGGAGGAGGAGGTGGAGGAGGTGGAGGAGGAGGTGGAGGAGGTGGAGGAAGTGGTGGAGGAGAGGGTGGAGGAGGTGGAGGGGGACAAGGAGGTGGAGGAGGTGGAGGTGGTGGAGGAGGTGGTGGAGCAGAGGGTGGAGGTGGTGGAGGTGGTGGAGGAGAGGGAGGTGGAGGTGGTGGAGGAGAGGGAGGTGGAGGTGGTGGAGGAGAGGGTGGAGGTGGTGGAGGAGGAGACGGTGGAGGTGGAGGAAGTGGTGGAGGAGGTGGAGGGGGACAAGGAGGTGGAGGAGGTGGAGGAGGTGGTGGAGGAGGTGGAGGTGGTGGAGGAGAGGGTGGAGGTGGTGGTGGAGGAGGTGGAGGTGGTGGAGGAGGTGGAGGAGAGGGTGGAG